>NC_141549.1:10847500-11147500 GCF_021556685.1 Rattus norvegicus | reverse complement strand
AGAACCGGAAGAGCTTGAAGGGGTTCGAGACCCCAAAAGTACAACAATGCCAAGCAACCAGAGCTTCCAGGGACTAAGCCACTACCTAAAGACTATACATGGACTGACCCTGGACTCTGACCCCATAGGTAGCAATGAATATCCTAGTAAGAGCACCAGTGGAAGGGGAAGCCCTGGGTCCTGCTAAGACTGAACCCCCAGTGAACTAGTCTATGGGGGGAGGGCGGCAATGGGGGGAGGGTTGGGAGGGGAACACCCATAAGGAAGGGGAGGGGGGAGGGGGATGTTTGCCCGGAAACCGGGAAAGGGAATAACACTCAAAATGTATATAAGAAATACTCAAGTTAATAAAAAAAATGAAAAAAAAAGATAATAAAAAAAAAGATAGAATAAAAAAAATAAAAAAAAAGAAGTTATATCCTTTTGCTTTAGGATAGAATGTTCTATAAATATCCGTTAAGTCCATTTGGCTCATGACTTCTCTTAGTCTGTCGACATCACTGTTTAATTTCTGTTTCCATGATCTGTCCATTGATGAGAGTGGGGTGTTGAAATCTCCTACTATTATTGTGTGAGGTGCAATGTGTGTTTTGATCTTTAGTAAGGTTTCTTTTACGTATGTAGGTGCCCTTGTATTTGGGGCACAGATATTTAGGATTGAGAGTTCATCTTGGTGGATTTTTCCTTTGATGAATATGAAGTGTCCTTCCTTATCTTTTTTGATGACTTTTAGTTGGAAATTGATTTTATTTGATATTAGAATGGCTACTCCAGCTTGCATCTTCTGACCATTTGCTTGGAAAGTTGTTTTCCAGCCTTTCACTCTGAGGTAGTGTCTGTCTTTGTCTCTGAGGTGTGTTTCCTGTAGGCAGCAGAATGCAGGGTCCTCGTTGCGTATCCAGTTTGTTAATCTATGTCTTTTTATTGGGGAGTTGAGGCCATTGATATTGAGAGATATTAAGGAATAGTGATTATTGCTTCCCGTTATATTCATATTTGGATGTGAGGTTATGTTTGTGTGCTTTCATTCTCTTTGTTTTTTTGCCAAGATGATTAGTTTCTTGCTTCTTCTAGGGTATAGCTTGCCTCCTTATGTTGGGCTTTACCATTTATTATCCTTTGTAGTGCTGGATTTGTAGAAAGATATTGTGTAAATTTGGTTTTGTCATGGAATATCTTGGTTTCTCCATCAATGTTAATTGAGAGTTTTGCTGGATACAGTAACCTGGGCTGGCATTTGTGTTCTCTTAGAGTCTGTATAACATCAGTCCAGGATCTTCTGGCCTTCATATTTTCTGGCGAGAAGTCTTGTGTGATTCTGATAGGTCTCCCTTTATATGTTACTTGACCTCTTTCCCTTACTGCTTTTAATATTCTTTCTTTATTTTGTGTGTTTGGTGTTTTGACAATTATGTGACGGGAGGTGTTTCTTTTCTGGTCCAATCTATTTGGAGTTCTGTAGGCTTCTTGTATGTCTATGGGTATCTCTTTTTTTAGGTTAGGGAAGTTTTCTTCTATGATTGTTGAAGATATTTACTGGTCCTTTGAGCTGGGAGTCTTCACTCTCTTCTATACCTATTATCCTTAGGTTTGATCTTCTCATTGAGTCCTGGATTTCCTGTATGTTTTGGACCAGTAGCTTTTTCCGCTTTACATTATCTTTGACAGTTGAGTCAATGATTTCTATGGAATCTTCTGCTCCTGTGATTCTCTCTTCCATCTCTTGTATTCTGTTGATGAAGCTTGTATCTACAGCTCCTTGTCTCTTCCTTTGGTTTTCTATATCCAGGGTTGTTTCCATGTGTTCTTTCTTGATTGCTTCTATTTCCATTTTTAATTCCTTCAACTGTTTGATTGTGTTTTCCTGGAATTCTTTCAGGGATTTTTGCGATTCCTCTCTGTAGGCTTCTACTTGTTTATTAATGTTTTCCTGTGTTTCCCTAAGTGTGTTCATGTCTTTCTTGAAGTCCTCCAGCATCATGATCAAATATGATTTTGAAACTAGATCTTGCTTTTCTGTTGTGTTTGGATATTCCATGTTTGTTTTGGTGGGAGAATTGGGCTCCGATGATGGCATGTAGTCTTGGTTTCTGTTGCTTGGGTTCCTGCGCTTGCCTCTCGCCATCAGATTATCTCTAGTGTTACTTTGTTCTGCTATTTCTGACAGTGGCTAGACTGTCCTATAAGCCTGTGTGTCAGGAGTGCTGTAGACCTGTTTTCCTCTCTTTCAGTCAGTTATGGGGACAGAGTGTTCTGCTTTCGGGCGTGTAGTTTTTCCTCTCTACAGGTCTTCAGCTGTTCCTGTGGGCCTGTGTCTTGAGTTCACCAGGCAGCTTTCTTGCAGCAGAAAATTTGGTCTTACCTGTGGTCCCGAGGCTCAGGTTCGCTCGTGGGGTGCTGCCCAGGGGCTCTCTGCAGCGGCAGCAACCAGGAAGACCTGTGCCGCCCCTTCTGGGAGCTTCAGTGCACCAGGGTTCCAGATGGTCTTTGGCTTTTTCCTCTGGCGTCCGAGATGTGTGTGCAGGGAGCAGTCTCTTCTGGTTTCCCAGGCTCGTCTGCCTCTCTGAAGGTTTAGCTCTCCCTCCCACGGGATTTGGGTGCAGAGAACTGTTTATCTGGTCTGTTTCCTTCAGGGTCCGGCGGTGTCTCTGGCAGGGGTCCTGCCGCTCCTGGGCCCTCCCCCACGGGAGCCCATAGGCCTTATACAGTTTCCTCTTGGGCCAGGGATGTGGGCAGGGGTGAGCAGTGTTGGTGGTCTCTTCCGCTCTGCAGCCTCAGGAGTGCCCACCTGACCAGGCGGTTGGGTCTCTCTCTCACCCTAGCTCCAGGTTCTTACTGTGGGTCCAGTCATTTCCTTTACAGGGGTTGTTATGGACAGGTGACAGGGAGCTGTACTTTTGTGCTCCACACGACTTGCTTACTTCATTTTTGGTGATTTTGAATAAATAGCAGGATATGGAAGTAGATGAGTTCAACAGAGTGGAGGGTGCTGTGTCCTCTGATTCCTTTTGACTGTTGTTTACTATGTGAAAGCTGAGTTTGGATACAGGCAGAAAGCATCTAAAATACTTTGGTGGGTTTCCTTGGGATTTTCTTTGTATTTCCAACATCCCGGTGTAGAGCCATAGTGGCCTTACACTAGGTACATTATTACACCATTCTTTTGATTCCTACATCATAAGCCCAATTGTAGAGTAACATTAGAGTTGAACCTTTTAACTGCGGCCAAAATTTCTGTTCTACTCAGCCTGTGCTGGAGTCAAGCAGAGTTATAGTAAAATACTAGCCCTTCCATTTAGACACTCAGGATCAACCTTAGACTACCTCATGAACACCAAGTAAGGAGTACGTAACTGGGCCTCTGGATGTACATAGGCATTCTTGCCATCTATTTTCAGAATTTTCAAGAATATCTAATATGTTAAGATTCTCACTCTCTTAAGTTCAACACAAACATCGTGAGCTGAATCTGATTATCAGAGGAATCAAAAACACTGGTTTGGGTCACTAACATTATTCTACTTATCTTTTTCCTCATTGGAGTTAATTGCCAAGTAGTTGTCTCTCCCAAGATTAAATTCACTTCTAAGAGTACCTCTGATGTGCCTATCTTTACCTCAATAAAATAAGGTCAATATCCTAAGAAGCTCTTTAAAAATAAATAAATAAATAAATAAATAAATAAATAAATAAGAAAAGATTGTAAGAACGAGAAGACCAGGACTATTTCTGCAAAACTGTGTCTTCTAGACACAGCAAGGAAACTGCATTCATGAAATGTCACCAACATAATTTCCTAAACAAAACCTAAAAAAGACAGTCTCAGTCAGCATGCCATCTAACATGAGGAAAATCTTGCAAGTTTCTATACCTAGATGAAGAAAGGGGGAAATTAGACTTCCCCATTAATGAGCTAGCCCTCTGGGAGGAAATCTAATTCTAAGTAGCTGGACATAAACACAAATACATATGAGCAACATTAAACAAACGTATGTTTATGACTGTATATGTTTATACTTGCTAGTTTTATGTCAACTATACACAAAGTAACATCATTTGGGGAAGATGGACTGTCAATTAAGAAGCTGGCTCCATAAGTTTGGTCTGTGGGCATCTCTGTAGTGTGTGCATTTCCTTAATTAGTGATTGATTTGGGAAGGACCAACCCCTTGTCTGTATAGCCACCCCTGGCCTGGTGGTCCTGGACACTATAAGAAAGAAAACTGGGTAAGCTACAAGGGAGCAAATTGGAGCGATGGAGTAGAAGGAAATTATGTAAATATAGAACTTATATATGAAATCCTCAAAATTAAATAAATAAAACATTTAAATTACAAAAGAAAAAGCATGAAAATAAAAATATGTGGTAGTTTGAATAAGAGTGGCCTCTATAGGCTCATAGATTTGAATACTTGGTTACTGGGGAGTGACACTATTTGAAACAATTTGGCAGTGTGGCCTTGTAAGAGGGAGTATGTCTCTGGGGGTGGGCCCAAGCCGGGTCCAGTGGCTCTCTTTTCCTGTTGTCTGCAGACACATCTCTAGAACTCTTGTTACTTCTCTAGCACCATGCCTGCCTATACACCTCCATGCTTCCTACCATGGTGACAGTAATAGAAGTCTGAAAGTTTAAGCAATTCATAATTAAATGTTTTCCTTTATAAGAATTGCTGTAGTCATGGTGCTTATTCACAGAAATAAAACACTAAGACAGAAGTTGGAACCAAGGGACATGGTATTATTCAAACGGACTTAACCATGCTTCTTGTTTTAGGGTCTTTGACTTAGGAAAGCAATTGAATTATTTAGCAAAAAGGTGGAAGACAGTGGTGCTAAAAGCAATGCAAATGATGATGGCCCAGCTCAAGAGGTTTCAAAGGAGAACAATAACAGTATGTGTGCTAAAGAATCTTGTGATTGTTTTTAACTAAGGATGTGGTTGTTTTCTGCCTGTGTCAAAACTAAAACCAAAATTAAAAAAAAAAATCTGCCCAAGGCTAAACTGAAGAATTTCGGATCATCAACAGAAGAGATTTCAAGAAATCTTTCTTTCAAGATTTCAAAGATTCCAAGAAATAGTACTGACTGTCATATGGGTTTTAATAGCCAGTCTTATGCAGATCTATAATGAAAAGGACCAAGCTGAGCAAGGAAAAACACAAAATATGCAGGTTTTTGAGAAAAGGAGCATCAAGAAGAGTAATGGAGCTAAGTCCAGCTCAAGAAGATAGAAGAGAGTTTTTTTGTTGTTGCTGCTGTTTGGTTGGTTGTTTGGTTGTTTGGTTGTTTGGTTTGGTTTGGTTTTTAAACCTAATGTTAAAGGGAATAAAGGGAGTGGTTATGTCAGAACAAGACCCCTACCCAGCTAGGTTTTCAACTTATAAAAATGAATCAGAGAAAAGTTTAAGCAATGAAAGAAATCGTAGAAAACAGAAAGCTGATGAAAATATTTTTGAATGAGTGGGGGCCATGTTCCAGCTCTAGCAAGATGCAGAATTTAGCAACTTTGGCTTCATGATTCTGACTTAAGAGTCAAGGATACAAGAAAGTGGATGTGGAATCTCTTTCCACTGCTTAAAAAAAAAAGCTACTTATGCCAGCTATGGGCCAGGGATATCTGTACATGAAGGTCCAGAGAGGTCATTGCATGTAACTGTGAAGATAAAGCCTGGATTGCATTTGAGACCCAAGATGTTGAGATGCCAGAGCCATGAGATATCTGCCAAGGAGACATGTAGACTGAGCGTGCAACAGCCCGAAAGGGAGAAGTATGCTGCTATCAACAAAGTTGAAAAAGATTGAAGATCTGAAGAGTGCTTTGACATCATACATGGAGATAGAAAGTTTGAAGTTTGCCCTGCTCTTTAAGTCTTACTTTGTTTCAATATTTTTTCAGAATGCTTCCTTGCCCCATTTTGGAATGGTAATATATCTCCTGAGCCACTGTCTCTTGGAAGTATGTGATCTGTTTTAATTTTGATTTTATAGGGGTTATAATTAAGAAATTACCTCAAGCCCCACAAGAGACTTTGGATTTTGGACTTTTTAAAAATTTATTTATTTATTCATTTCACAACCCAGTATCAGCTCTTCCTCTCCTCCCAGTAACGCCCCCCCCCCCCCCCAGTGCAAGTCTTTCTTCCATTCTGGACTTTGGACTTTTAATGTGTTGGGACTGTGATAGATTATGGTGACTTTTGAAGTTGGAGAATGTGCTTTTGCATTATGGTGTGGCTTACAAGCCTATGGGGGCCAGGGAGTGGACTGTGGTGGTTTGAAAAAGAATGGCCCCATAGGCTCATAGATTTGAATACTTGGTCCCCAGGGAAACAATTAGGCACCATGTCTGCCTCCATAGCATCATTCTTCCCAACCATGATGATAATGTACTAACCCTTTGAAATTGTAAACTACCTCCATTTAAATGATTTCCTTTATAACAGTTGCTGTGGTCATGATGGCTCTGTCAGAGCAACAGATTGCTAAGACAAACACATAGTGAAACTCACTCTTTGGCCACTAGGTTCAGAGAGGAGGCTTGTATGTATGGCTTCTTTAAGTCACCATTCATGTTAACTGTGTAAATGTGTTTCCATCCTGCTTTGGTTCCAAAGCTCAAAGAAATGCCCTTTGACCTACGAATCAATTCTGTGTTCTTTGTGGCAGTATTGTCTACAGTAAGTGGATAGGGAAGGTAAGAACAGTTAGGGTATGATGAAGCAGACTTAAACAAATTATAGCAGTGGAAAATTATGGAGTAAAGTTATTTAAGCTCTACCTGGTCAGGTTGACAAGCCCCTGGTTGTTAGAACTATGTTGGTGTCAGTGAGCTACCACAGTGCCTAGAAGCACAGAAGCCATATCTGAATCTACCATTCCTGTCATCCTGACTGGCCTCTGAGAACAGACACTGCTGTGAGAAAGTCTGAGGGGACATTGTTACCTTATAGATACAATGATGCTGAGGACCCAGAGCCACTGCATAGGCACTGCCACCTTGCCTTAGTCAGTGGTCCTATGACAACTGTTATATATTTCCCATGAGATACATGTGTCTTTAGAACACACCCAGCAATGTCAAAACTAAACACTAGAGATGTGGAATGAAAAGAAAAAAGGAAAGACAGCAAAATGAAAGGTGTCTTTGAATTGCCACTGTTCCATATTGAGTGTCTCGGTTAAATCAGACAGAAAAGTTCATGATTATTTCGTGCTTGCTTTCTGAATAGGCTATGTCAAATGTTATATGCTGGATCAGAGTTCAGGGATCATGTACTAAATATTCCTGGGTCAAAGAACAATACCATGATCACAGAACATAATAGGAACAAAGTCAGTTCGTTGTGATGAAAAAAAAAAAAAACCACCTCTAAGAATGAAAGTAGGCTAGTGATCTAGGGAAGACGCCCAAAGCACTGTATTATCAAACTCACAACTTTCCCTAGATCAAATCTGCTGCTTCTTGTTTGTGGACACGAGTCTTTCACGAAAATACCCCTTTTGTTACTGTAGCTCAGCTTTCTACTCTTTGTTGTTAACTTTCTTCTTTCATGTGTTGATCTTGGTGTCTTTGCTCTCTTGTGCCACATGGTCAATTTTTGGTAGTAGTCTAATGAGTACTTGGAAATAATATTTATTTCACATTTACTAAAAGCATTGTTCTATATATTGACCTTTCTCTCAGTGTAGTTATTCATTTTATTCAAATATCATTCAATTTCTTACTCTTCTTTGCCTATTTTTTATTAAAATAGAGAATTTTTATTACTGAGAGAAGAGTACCTTTCAAACGTGTCTTGAATTAAACCATTTGCCTTTTTTCTGACAGTCTTTGCGTTGAAGTCTCAGGTCTGATTTAGGAGCATACATATTAGAATAGGTTATTGAACTTTTAACTTTATGACTAACTCTATACTGGACTATTCCCTTGAACTCCAGATTCATCAATCCAAATGTCCTCTCAATACGTAGACCTATAATCATCTAAAATTCAGATGCCTAGATGCCAGCAGGAAAAAATAACAACCAGGGTGGCATGTCTCCACCAGAAACTACCCAGCTTCTAATCAGTTTGAATCCAATCTGGTGCGAATATTCCAATATAGCTTAAGAAGAAGAGAAGACTTTACCACAAACTTTATGAATATAATAGAGGTCCTTCGATAGGAAATGGGAAGGAAACCCCTTAAAGAAATATAGGAGAACAGAAACAACATGGAAAAAAATGAATAAATGCCTTAAAGAAAGTCAGGAAAACACAAACAAAACAAAAACAAAACTGGAGAAAATAAATGAATCACTTAAAAAAAATCCAAGAAAACACAAGCCAGGAGCTGAAGGAAATAAATAAGAATGTTCAAGACCAGAAAATGAAAATAGAATCAACAAACTAAGGGAATTTTGGAAATGAAAAATTTAGGAGTTCAAACAGGAACTACACAGACAAACTTCACCAACAAAATACAAGAGATCTGAGAGAAAAATCCCAAGTGTTGAAGATATAATGAATGAAATGGATACATCACTCCCAGGAAATGTAAAATATAAAAATCTCCTGACCCAAAGTATCCAGATAACCTAAGACACTCTGAAAAGACCAAACCTAAGAATAGTAGGGTTAGAGAGAAGAGGACAAACTCAGGCCAAAGGCTTGGAAATTGTTTCAACAAAATCATAAAGAACTTCTTCTAACTTAATAAAGGAGATGCCTCTGTAGAAGTAGTAGAAGAGTACAGAACACAAAATAGATCGAACCAGAAAAGAAAGTCCTCTTGCCACATAATGACTGAAACACTAAACATACAGACAAAGAACTGGTGCGAAAACTAGCTAAGGAGAAAACGAAATAGCTCATAAAGACACACCCAGTAGAACTACACCTGACCTAACTTTTTTGTCCCCACTCCCCCCACCCCCACCCCTCCAGCAAATGCTCTACCACTGAGCTAAATCCCCAACCCCTACACCTGACCTTACAATGGGGACTTTAAAAGCCTGGGCAGATGTACTGCGGGCTGTAAGAGGCCACAAATGCCAGGCCAGATTACATTTAATCACAATAGATGGAGAATATAAGATATTCCATGATGAAGTTAAATTTAAACAATATCTGTCTACAAAGCCAGTCCTTTAGAAGGTGCTAAAGGGGAAACTCCAACCAAAGGGGGTTAACAATACCCATGAAAATACAGGTAATAAATGATGCCATATCAGTAAGTTAAAGGGGGGGATCTCTCTCTCTCTCTCTCTCTCTCTCTCTCCCTCTCTCCCTTCTCCCTCCCTCTCTCTCTCCCTCCCTCTTTCCCTCCCTCCCTCCTTCCTTCTCCACCACCAATACTATCACCACCACCAACAACAAAACTTGATAGCATACCTCAAAGCTCTAGAGCAAAAAAAGAAGCATCACACCTCAGTGGAGTAGAGAGCAAGAAATAAACTGAGGGCCAGAATCAATAAAATAGAAACAAACAGAATAATGCAAAGAATCAATGAACCAAAGAGTTGATACATTTAGTAAAATCAACACAATTTTCAAGATGGACAAACCCTTATCCAAGCTAACTAAAAGGTAGAGAAGATCCAAATTAATAAAATTAGAAATGAAAAGGGTGGCAAAACAACAGACACAGGAGGAAATACAGACACAGAGTGTGGGGCAGACACTGAGGGAAAGGTCATCCAGAGATGGCCCCACATGAGGATCCATCCCATATACTGCCACCAAACCCAGACAATATTGTGGATGCCAAGAAGTACATGCTGACAGGAGCCTGATATAGCTGTCACCTGAGAGGCTCTAACAGAGCCTGACAAATATAGAGTCAGATGTTCTCAACCAACCTTTGAACTGAAAACCGGGCCCCCAATGGAGGAGTTAGAAAAAGGACTGAAGGAGCTTAAGGGATTTTCAACTTCGTAGGAAGAACAACAATATCAACCAACCAGACCCTCCAGAGCTCCCAGGGACTAAACCATCAACCAAAGAGTACATATGGAGGGACCCATGGCTCCAGCCGCATATGTAGCAGAGGATGGCCTTATGGGGCATCAATGAGAGGAGAGGTCCTTGGTACTGTGAAGGCTCAATGCCCCACTGTAGAGAATGCCAGGGCAGGGAGGTGGGAGGCAGTGGATGGGTGGTTTGGGAATACTCTCATAGAGGCAGGGGGAGGGGAAGGAATAGGGGGATTCGAGAAGGGAAATCGGGAAAGGGGATAACATTTGAAATGTAAATAAAGAAAATAGCCAATTTAAAAAAACCAAAACCAGACACTGAGGATCCAGAAAATCACAAAGACATACTTTAAAAAACCTGCATTCCACCAAATTGGAAAATCTAAAAGAAATGGATAATTTTCGCAATAGGCACCGCTTATCAAAGTTAAATCAAGATTAGATAAGCAATTTACTCATTCATCTAACCGCTAGTGAAATAAAAGCAATCATTAGAAGTCAATCAACCAAAACCAAAGAACAAACGAAAACCAAAGCCATAGGGTGAGATGGTCTTAGTGCATGACTCTACTAGACATTCAAAGAATAATTAATGTTAATACTTAATATGATTCCACAAAATACAAACAGAAGGAATGTTGCCCAATTCGCTTTATAAGTCCACAATTACCCTGATACCCAAACCATGTAATAGCTCAACACAGAAGAGAATTACAGACCAATATCTCTTCTGAACATAGATGCAAAAATACTCAATACATACTCCCAAACTGAATCCAAGAGCACACTAAAAAGACCATCTACCATGCTGAAGCAGACTAGAGCTGTCCCTGACATATAACAATCAGTAAAGGCAATCCACCACATAAACAAATGGAAAGAAAAGAATACATGATCATCTCATTTGATGCAAAAAAGACCTTGGACAAAATCCAACCTCCCTTCAGGATAAAAGTCCTGGAGAGATTAGGGATACAAGAGACATACTTAAACACAATAAAGGCAATTTATAGCAAGCTTGTTGCCAACATCCATTTCAACAGACATAATTTCAAAGTAATTCCACTAAAATCAGGACCAAGACAAGGGTGTGCACTTGCCCATAGCTATTTAATCCACTACTTGAAGTTTGGGCTAGAACAATCCAACAACTGAAGAAATACAAATCAAGAAGATGCAAACTGAGGAGGAAAAAGTCAAAGTATAGTTATTTGAAGATGATATGATAATATACATAAATGATCCTAAACCTTCCATCAGGGAACTCCTACAACTGATAAACACTTTCAACAGTAAGGCTGGATGCAAGATTAACTGGAAAAAAAATCAGTAGCCCTTTTATATACAAATGCCAATTAAACAAAGAAAGGAATTAGGAAAAAAAGCCTTTCACAATAGCCTCAAATTATATAAAATGTTGGGGAAACTCTAACTTAGCAAATGAAAGCCTGGTGTAATAAAAATGTCAAGTGTTTGAAGAAAAATTAAAGAAGATATGAGAAGATGAAGACATCAATGCTCGTGAATAGGTAGGATTAACACGGGAAAGAGAGGCATCCTAACCAAGTCAATCTACAGGTTCAATGCAATCCTCATCAAACCTCCAACACAATTCTTACAGACCTTGAAGTGACAATTCTCAATGTTATATGAAAACAAAACACACAAACAAGGTAGCTAAAAACAATTCTGAACAATAAAACAACTTCCAAAAGTCTACCCACCCATGATTTCAAGTGATACTACAGAGATTCACTGATGAAAACTGCAAGGTGTTCACAGAAATAGGCATGTTCTTCAATAGAATTGAATTTAAGTTCCAGGCCAAAATCCATATACATATGGACATGTGTTTTTTTTTAAAGAAGGTAGAAATAGACATTGGGGAAATAGACATTTGATGAAAAAGCATTTTCATCAAATGGTGTTTGTCTTACTGGATGTCAGCATACAGAAGAATGCAAATTGATTCATACCCATCACCCCTCACAAAACTAAAGTCCAAGTGGATCAAAGACTTTGAGATAAAACCAGATACATTAAACCTAATAGAAGAGAAAGTAGGAATAACCTTAAACTCGATTAGCACAGGAGATAACTTTCTGAACAGAACACCAATAGCATAAACAAAAAGATTGGCAATTGGTAAAAGGGACCTCATGAAACTGAGAAGCTTCTGTAAGGCTGAGAATACAGTCAATTGGACAAAGTGGCAGCCTAGAGAATGAAAAAAGACTTTTACCAACACCACATCTGATAGAGGACTAATATCCAAACTACGTAAAGAATTCAAAAAACCAATTTAAAAATCTAATTCAACAATGGGGTACAGAGAATTCTCATCAGAGGAAAACCAAATGACTGACAAACAATTGAATGTTCAACATCCTTCGCCTTCTGAAAAAATGCAAATCAAAACTACTTTGAGATTCCTATCAGAATGGCTAAAATCAATAACACAAGCCACAACTCATGCTGACCAGAATGAGGAGTAATGGGAACACTCCTCCAGTGCTGGACATAATGTGAACTTACACAGCCACTTCAGAAACCAATTTGGAGGTTCCCTAGAATGTTGACCTCAAAGCCAAATATGCTTGGGCATGCTACATCCTACTACAAGGACACTTGCTCAACAATGCTCATTACAGTTTTATCTTTAATAACCAGGAACGGAAAAAACCTAGATGTCTCTCGACAACAAAAATGAATAAAGAAAATATAGTACATTTACCCAATGGAATATTGCTCAGCTATTTAAAAATATGGCATCATAAAATTTACAGGCAAATGAATGGAGCTATAAATTATCCCGAATGAGGTAACCAGACCCAGAAAGACAATCATGGTACACATACACTTATAAGGCGACATTAGCCATCAGCTAAATAACTAAGTTGTGACTGGAAGACCAAGACAGGTTAGGAAAAAAGAGGGCTCTAGTGGGGAATCATAAATCTCCTGGACATGAGGAAATAAAATAGATTTTATGGGTAGACTAGAAGTGGATCGGTATGGGAGTTGGGGGATATGGTAGAAGGGAGAGGTAGGCCAAAGTAATAATATAAAAAACATCTCCTTCACAAGGTGACTATATTTGTTTTTCTCTTTCTCATACCCGTGTAGTCCCAAACAGTGCTTAATACAGGGAGAGTATCAGTAAGTATCTACTGAATATTAGACCAGGCCTTTACTCTCAGTGTGGGGAAGATTTTCACGGTAATATAGTTGAAGATTTGAAAGAGTATTTTTTTTATATATTTTGGCAATATTACTCTGGACAGTGTGAGGCTAATGATAAAAACAAAGGAATTGGGTATATGAAAATAAGTCCACCTAAGAGTTGGTGCCCATTTGACCCACATTTATAACACTGAAGAGGAAGAGAAATTGGATGCTGAAGGTGTAAAGAATGCCAGTTGCATGTCTCTAAGGCAGTTGGAGGTTTGCACCACGGACTGAGGTATGAAAGGCTACTTATTGGCAGGGAAGGCTGTGAGATCCAACTTGGAATTACTGAGCCTGATGCAGGCTAGCTTTATTCAAGTAGATAAATCAAAATTTCATTGCATATTGGGCCAACAACACATTCATGTTCATTTCGAACCATGAGTTTGGATGAGAGTGTTTCCTAACTCCTAGTGTCTTCTTTCGTGCTTAGGTCTAATTGTCTTGGTATATAGCCTCCAAGCCTGGCCAGGATTGGAGACATATTTGGTCATCATCTGGGAATTTAATGTATGTCCTGGAAAGGACACTGTGCTTAAGAAGAAAGTACAAAATGAAATGAAATGAATCAAAGACCAATAACAACGTTGAGAATGTAGAATCTGCAAAGACGATAAAGACAGATCTATCATTATTAAAGACAAAAAAAGGGGGGGGGGAGACAATGATTCCTACATTTTTATAAAAAAGATAAAAAATGATTCCAATTTGGCAGAGCCTAATCATAATTCAATGTCAATGAGTAGTATTAACATTTTTCTTATCCTATGATCCCACCGTCTCTTTCAAATATCATTCTCCAAGGCAGCATAATTAGAAGAACAAGATTGGAACACGGGGATAATGAGAAAGCAGAGGATGCTGAACCAGGCCTGATCTAGGAAGGAAAATTATTGATACATTTTAGCAAAATATATT
The DNA here is from genome assembly GCF_021556685.1 of Rattus norvegicus. NCBI lineage: Eukaryota > Metazoa > Chordata > Mammalia > Rodentia > Muridae > Rattus > Rattus norvegicus. Next base: position 11,133,400 of record NC_141549.1, on the reverse strand, counting down.
GTGGATCTAACTGGGCAGCTGTGAATTATATAAGCTATAAAGGCTGCATAGTCTGGAAAGATTTAGAAGGCAGTCGTCCAGAAATGCTGGACATCTACAGCAAACAATGAAATGCCAAGCATTCAGAAAAGTCTTTATAAATATGATTCACAGAGAATCTATTGGCTTGGCTCTCACTTAAGTCAGGTGTTCCCACACCTACTATTTTGGCAGGAAGAATAGTGGATCCTCAAAAATACATTACACAAACTTCCCAACTTAGGAATATGTTACCTTAAACATAAAGTAGAACTTCGTGTGTAATTAAGGATCTTGACATGGAAACATCACTGCAGGCTATCCCAGTGGCCCCATTCTTACCGTAAGATTTTTCATCAACAAGAGGCAGACATTTCTGAGTAGGAAATAGATTAGAGATGCTCCTGGGGTGGCTTTAAAGATGGAGAGACCATTGGCCAAGGGAAACAAGTTGCATTTAGAAACTGGAAAAGACACTAAATGGAATTCGGCTCTAGGCATCCCTAAGGAACCTAGACTGGATGGCACTGTCTTTAGCCTAATAAAACTCACCTCAGACTTCTGACGTACCCAAGTATAAAAAGACAAGCTGGCCAGACTTCAAGTTACCATGTTTATGGTAATTTTTACAATAGCAATAGGAATTTCGTTCATACTCAGAAATGTAAGCTGATGTACATTTTTCGTGCTCTGAAATTCTTTTCTGAAAATATTTTCCCAAGTATCCAGATTCCTGGTTGTAGGCTGTTGCTGAGAAGATACACACAGACAATTATTTTAACGAACTAAGTTATTCTTAAGTAAAAATGACTGAGAAAGAACCCACAAAGGAATGGTGCTGAATATCCTGGCATCATGAAACTGGTAGGAAAGCCCAATCCTATTACATATTTAGTAGTATTTACTTTTTTTATACTGGTTTGTTTAAAAAGTATAAATGAATCACTCTAACCTGAACACAGTTTATGGTCAAAAGAATATTTCATCTATTCATGGGACTATAGGTTTACAAATTACATTATAGGGCATTATCATAACTACATGGAGCTCATGATGTGGGAAGGTGTCTAATGATTTCTTCAATATTTCATAGAATCAGAAATTCATTTATTAGTCACTCAATAATCAAGTAACTAGGTGTCTTGGGCAAGCCAAACATTGCTGGAGTTACTGAATAGTCATCACTAGAATAACCAAGAGATCTATTTTTACTAGCATAAAAACTAGACAGGCAGTGATGGTGTACACTTTAATCCCAGAATTTGGGAAGCAGAGGTAGCAAGATCTCAGAGATCAAGCTGGTCCTGGTCTAGAGAGTGAGTTCCGGGACAGCTAAGGTTACACAGAGAAACCCTGTCTCTAACAAAACAAAACAACAAATGTTCCGCTACGACACTGAAAACATTTATTTTTGTTGCTCCCCTCACACACTCTCCCTCATTCCTTCCCTTGTTCCCTGTCAGTTCCTCAAGCCTATTTTTCATTTTCAAGTTACCTATGACCTTCTGTTCTACTAACCTTCTCTGGAATCCCGTCCCAATTCTTGCTGTCTCCTGTCACAACTTATATCAACTTTCAGAACCCATATATATATATATATATATATATATATATATATATATATATAAGCAAACATAGAAATTAAGTTATGACCCACATATTCGGAAGAATAGGATTTTTTTTGTCTTTCTGAGACTGAGTCATCTCAACTAACACAATATTTTCCAATTCTAACCATATTCCTGCAAACTCCATAGCTTAATTTTTATTAGTAGCTAAGAAAAATTTTATTGTACATATATGCTGCCTTGTTATCTGTTCTTGTGTGTGAACATTGCAGCAACAAACATGCAAAGATCTCTGTGGTAGGATGGAGAGTCTTTTGGGGGTGGCCAAGTTTTATGGTAACTGTAGTTTTAATTTTTTGAGCCATCTCCATACTGAGTTCAATACTAGTTGCATTATTTTGCACGTTTGCAACAAGTCATGGTGATAATGGTCTTATTAATATAGAAAAGACCAGAGGGGTTGGGGATTTAGCTCAGTGGTAGAGCGCTTGCCTAGCAAGCACAAGACCCTGGGTTAGGTCCTCAGCTCTGGAAAAAAAAAAAAAATATATATATATATTTATATTTATTTATAAATAAACGACAAGAAGTCCTACAAGATTTCCTAAGGAGATACTATTTAAGTATATACATAAATTAAAAACAAACAAACATACAAAACAACCCAGCAAGACAGAACATTCCAGGTAGGAAAAACAGCCAGTGACTCAGGAGTCTGTGCCATCACATTATAAAGCACAATGCACAAAGTGAGATATAAATGCAAGTTTTGGGTTTGCTGCAAATTGAATGTGTCATGTAGAACAAGTTAGGCATCTGAGACTGAATTGTGCTGCGTCTAAAATGAGATGAGAAGTATCCTTCACTGAATCATGATAAAAAAAACTAATTAGTTTTATTTATTTTATTCTATTAAATAATATTTGTGGAAATGATTAGCACAGACTGGAGAGCCCAATACACTTTAAACTCTTCCTTTGACGAAAACAATACATAATGTTCACCTGTGCCTGTCTATTCAGAAGGCACCTTCCTGGAAGGTTTATAGGAAATTACAGTCAGAAGTCACTTGGGTACTTGTACCAGCTACTGTTTTCTGTCAACTTGGCACAAACTAAAGTCATTTGGGAAGAGAGAGTCTCAGATGAGTCATTTCCTCTGCCCAGTTGAACTGTGGGAATGTTTGTGGGTCATTTTCTTGATTAATGATTGATGTGGGAGGGCCCAATCTACTGCAGGTGGTGCCATCCCTTGGCAAGTGGTCCTGGGTTGTACAGGAGTTAAAAAGCAGTGCTCTCCATAGACTCTGCTTCAGTTCTTGCTCCCAGGTTCCCTTACTATGACCTGGTAGTGTCAGCCAAATCACCTCTTTCCTCCTCTAAGACATTTTTTTTGCTGGCTTGCTTGATTGCTTGCTTGTTTGGGGTTTTTTGGGAGGAGGGGTGTTTCTTTCTTTGTTTTCTGTTTGTCATGGTATTTTATCACAGCAAGAGAAAAACACACTAGGATAAGGAGACTCACAAACTATTTGCACTTGAGAGAAGAGATGGAGTGTTGAAATGAGGTGAACGTTATTAGAGGCTGCATCTCCAGACAGAAACAAGACCTTTGAGATGAAGGTAGGGTGCACAGAAAAGTTCATAATGCTGATCAGGAGGCCAACATCATCAAGGAAAATAGCATACTTTTGACACTTTTCAACTCTTAATTTCTCAGTCCAAGAGCAATATCTTCCTTTGGTTATTTTCCCAAGCCAACTAATTAAAAATGTCTTCTCCCAGTGAGAAAGTATGATTGACAACCACTGTGTCTTAAACTTACAGCTGTTAAACAATGTGTTTCTTTTATTCTAATGTTTGCACTAAGAATGGATAGGCTGTCATCACTCTGTGAAATTATCTGAGCACAGCTTTGTACATGGTGTGATGCTTTCCTAAGCCCATCTGGGACATGAATATCAAGCCCTCCACGGTGAGCTGGCTGGGTCAGCCACAGCAGTAACCAGGATAATTGCTTAATACAGTGAGAGATCACTACGTTACATGGAAACACCATCAGGGGGCAGAGTCACAAGGTTTTCCCTAGGAAACCAGCAGCTTTTCCTAGGAGGTGTGCCTAGAGCAGCTCTCTGGAGAAATCTGGAGGAAAGGAAATTAAAGAGGAAAGGGAACTGGGGTAGTTTGAATGAAAATGGCCCCATAGGCTCACAGAGACTGCAAGATTGGGCTGTGTGGCCTGGCTGGAATAGGGGTAGCTTTGTTGGAGTATTTGTGTCTCAGTCACTTCTTATTGTGTGTGGATCCAGCTGTAGCATCATGTCTGACTGTGTGCTGACATACTTCCCACTATGGCGATAATGAAGTAAACCTCTGATACTGTAAGCCAGCCCCAATTAAATGTTTTCCTTTATAAGACTCACTTTGGTCCTGACGTCTCTTCACAGCAATAGAAACACAGGAATCATAAATAAATATCTGTAATGTGCCAGACCCTCACAGGGGACTGTACAGAATGCAAACTTTAGCAAAAATCTGCTTTATTTCATTAATGTTCACATTTCATTGTCTTATAACCCTTGTCTGACCCATCTGATCCACCTCCCATTCACCTTTCTTAATGAAACTGTCCATCCTACTACCGAACAATGTGTCTCCATCTTGAACTCTTCAAAGGCAAGTCATTGGCTTTCTTACCATTGACCTCTCTCTTGGACAATATGATATACAGAATATCATGTTATTGTCACTTTGTTCCTGCTTTGTTTTCATCTCTGTTTCTAGATACTTGAATTTACCTGCCCCTTCGATATTTCAGTTTCTTGAGAGTCATTTTGATTTTCTTTTGTTCTCTATTTGCATTTTCTCCTGACAGTTCAGCCATGACCATGGAACCAGATGCAAACCCAATGTCAAACACTCTTTCCTGACACAAATGTTTATGCTTTCTCAAAATTCCCATATCCGTGGGTTATACCTAGGTGAGGGGCATCTTTGTTCTCTCAACAGCTCGGAGGATCAAAAGGACATTTTTGCATTATCTGGTCACTTTGCAACTTAAACACAGACTCCTCAGGTAATTAGCATGGATCTAGAGCCAAACACCTTAGCAATGTTAGATTTGAATCAGCACAAATTCTGATGCTATAATAAGGAAAAAACACATGTAACTCGCTGATTAGCAAACTGGCTTCTCTTGACCTTTGCAGCTATTAAGATCTTCTAAGGTTCCCTACAGTTCGTGAATTTTTAGGTTTCTCAGAGATGGTTTATAAGTAAAAAAGAGATTAAGATTCTTATGAATTTGTTTTCATCTGCTGCTGAAGTGATACACAAAATTTGGATAACTTCATCTTTGCATAAACATTACTGGCTCTGTAGCACGTTGGTATAAGAAACATGGTAAATATATTTATTATTCAGTGTGTCTTTCTGTCTAAGTCTCTCTGTCTCTGTCTATCTCTCTCACTTGTGTGTATGTCCCAAAGTCCAATGTACTTACGTATGTACACATTTGTTATACGATGCACAGTCGCACTCACTCACCCATGTGTGCACGTATAGAAGCCTCATGTCAACACTGTTGTTCACAGTCCATCTGATTCTGGGGACAGGATCTTTCAGTGAGCCCAGAGATCACCGGCTATTCACTGAATACCCTGGGATTTGGTTCTCTGCCCTATCAATACGAGGGTCACAGTCACATGACTTTTATGTAGGTGCTGGAGTTCCTAACCACGAGCTCATGTTTCTGCAGCAAACACTTTGGCCAAAGATCCATCTCCTCACCCACTTTGTCTTATTCTTAACTGTGTCCCTCATTGATGCTTGTGTATTTTTTTGTAAAGAACTGTGCTGGCTAATTTTACATCAACCTGAAACAAGACTGAGTTATCTGAGAAGAAAGAATCTCAATTGAGAGAACGCCTCCATAAATAACATCTGTAGGGCATTTCTTGACTAATGTGAATAGTTCTAGAAAGAAGGCTCAGCTCATTGTGGGTGGTGCCATCCCTAGGCAGGAGGTTGTAGTGGGTTCTATGAAAAGGCAGGATGCAAAGGCCATGATGTAGAAACCAGTCAGCAGCCCCCTTCCATGCCCTCTGCATCAGGTTTCCACCCCATTTGAGTTCCTACCTGGACTTCCTTCAACAATGAACTAAAATGTGGAAGTGTAAGCCAAGTAAACCCTTGCTTCCCCCAACTTTCTTTTGGCCGTGGTGTTTCATCATAGCAATAGAAATGGTAAATTAAGTCCTAAACTTTGTCAAAGTCAATTGTAGATGAGAATTGGGAAATGAGGATGGAATTTTGTCAAAACAAGAAATAACTTTTATTTTTAAACTTCTTAGAACTTTCTATCCAAGTAAGATGCCACTTTCCATTTTCTCCCTGTTTCTCTCTCCTAAGGACCATTATATTTCCTAAAATATGCCTGAAGTAGTCAGTGAGAATCTGAGAGGCAGAATGAGAAAGACATACTGGATAGGGATGCCTAACTTGGAGAAGCAACCTAAGGGCAACATATCTCAGGTCTTTCCTGCTGACTGGAAAGCGACAGCCATGCCCAATATTTGTAGATTTACAAAGCTCGCAAGACAAAACATCCCAGCAAACATAGTTCCTCTGCCAGACTAAATGGTGGTCCCTCCAACATGAAAGATGTTGTACTAACTGTCAATTATTGACTTCTCTATTGTGTGTTGATGGGAACTTTATATGACAACGGAGCACCAAGCAACTACATAGATGTTACAAACTGGTACTATGTGCACTGGCAGCTTGACACACAGGGTATTGAAATACAAAGCTCAAGTCCCAGTGGATCAAGGACCTCAACATAAAACCGGGTACACTGAATCTAATAGAACAGAACATGGAAACAAGCCTCAAACTCATTGGCACAGGGGAATTTTCCTAAAAAGAAAAGAATATATATATATATGTATATATATATATATTACAAATAAAATATCCTGCTTATAGATTTCCCTCCATCTAGTCCTCCTGTTTCCTTCTCACCTCCCTATCTGCTCTGAATCTATTCCTTTTCTATATTTCATTAGAAAAGATAAGGCTTCTAAGACATAACAACCAAACATGACAAAATAAAATATAAGTAGAGGAAGCAAAAACAAGCATAATGAAGTTGGACATAGCAACCCAAGAGGAAAAGAGCCCCAAGAGCAGACACAAGAGTCAGGGATGCACTAGTTCTCACAGTCAGAAGTCCCATGAATATACTAAGCTGATAGCTATAATATATATGCAGAAGATCTGCTTCAGACCCAGGAAGGCTCTGTGCTTAATGCTTCAGTCTCTGTGAGCTCATGTGTGCCTTTCTTAGTTGATTCAGAGGGCCTTGTCCTCCACCCTCTCTGACCCTTACACTCCTTCTGCCTCCTCTTCTTTGGGATTCTCTGGGCTCTAAGGAGAGAAATTTGACAGAGACCTCCCATTCAACATCTATCTCTACATAACCTTGGGCTGTGGTCCTCTGTATATGTCCCTGTCTGTTGCCAGAGGAAGCCTCTCTGATGATTATTAGATAAGGCACTGATCTATGAGTCCAGCAGAATATTATTAGGAGTCATTTCACTGACAATTGTTTCTTTTCTATTTTTTAGACTAGTGTTATTTAGTGACCTTAGGTCACTGGGCTATCTAGTTTCTAGTCTTTGGTGACACAGGCAGTGTCAAGTATGGGTACCTTCTCATGGAATGAGTCAAATGTCAAATCAGATATTGAAGGACTACTCCTACAAGTTCTGCCCACTCAATGCCCCAGCATAGTTTACAGGCAGGACAGATTGTAGATTAGAGGTTTCATGGATAGGTTGGGGTTTAACTTTCTCTTTCTATGGCCTGCAGAGTACAAACAAACAAACAAACAACAAACTTAGAATGTAGAGATGAGGGCTCCATGTAGGCACCACCTCGAATTCTTCGTGTTCAATGAGGTGTATGGTTGCTGTCCTTGGCAATAGGACCTCACTCTCAGACTATATAAAGCCACCTTTTGTCTTACTAACACACTGGATTCTTTGGGGATTTCCAAGGGTCAAAAACTCAATTGAATGCAGCCCAGCGCGTCTATTGGAAGCATCACTAGCTGCAAATGATGACCAATTGAAACTTCATACCCCCATTAACTAGAAGTCTTCATTAGGATCAACTCCATAGATTCCTGGAAATTTCTACAGCACTAGGTTTCCACATAAACTCCAAAGTGCACCCACAATCATATCCATCTCTTCTCCCATTCTCTACCCCATTCCATCCCTCTGTTCCCATCCTCACTCAGCCACAGTTGGCCCTTAAAATCTATTCTCTTTCATCTTCCCAGGCACATCTACATGTAGAAGTTAAGTCTAGTTCTTCCTCTTATCCCCATGATCCAAGAAATACGACTTGAACTCAAAATATATTTACAAATACTGAGGCCATATACCTAGGTTCTTCTCTGACTATATCATAACTTAAATTAACCCATTTATTCTAATCTACATTCTGCCATGTAGATTCTCATGATACCATGCTCAGATGCATGCATCTGTCTCTTCACATCTGGTTTCATGGGTCCTTTATAATTTTGGATATCAGTTCTCTATCAGATGTAGTATTGCTCAAAACCTTTTCCCTTCTGCAAACTGCTGCTTTGTCTGGATGACAGTGCCCTTGGTTTCACAGACGCTTGTCAGTTTCATGAGGCCCCATTTATTGATTGTTGATCTTAATGCCTGCACTACCAGTGTTCTGTTCAGAAAGACATCTGCTGTGTCAATGTTAAAGGTTATTTCTCACTTTCTCTTCTATCGGGTTCAGTGTATCTGCTTTTATGTTGAGGTCTTTGATCCACTTGTACTAAGGTGAGGTGTATGGATCTATTTGCATCCTCTACATGCAGACATCCAGTTTAGCCATTTGTTAAAGATGCTGCCCTTTTTTTCCAATTTGTATTACTGGCTTCTTTATAATAAATCATGTGCCTATATGTATGCAGATTTATGTCTGGATCTTCAATTCAATATTATTGATCAACATGCCCATTTTACTCTAAATCATGCATTTTTATTACTATAGTTATGTAGTACAACTTGAAATCAGGGATGGTGATACCACCAGAGGTTCTTTAATTGTTCAGGGTTTTATTTTATCTATTCTAGGCATTTTACTGTGGTTGTTGTTGTTTTGTTTTGTTTTTTATGAAGATCTTTCTTATGCTAGTCTTACCAATCCATGAACATGGGAGATCTTTTCATCTTCTTCTGGTTTCTTCAATTTCTTTCTTCAAAGACTTGAAGTTTTTTTAGACTGTCACTTGCTAAGTTAGAGCTACCCAAAGACATTTTATATAATCTGAGGCTATGAGAAACCTGTTGCTTCCTTAATTTTTTTTCAGTCCATTTGATATTTGTATGTAGGAGTGCTGCTGATTTTTGGTTTGTTTGTTTGTTTTTAGTTTATTTTGTATCCAGACTCTTTGTTGAAAGTGTTTACTAGCTTTCTTAATGGAGTACAGCACCGGGAAGCTCAGACAGGGAGTTAGCCTGAGATGACCACCAGTGTGGTACAAAGCAGGCCCTGATGGGTTCTGAGGCCTGGAAATGAACTAGAGACTAGAAGAAGCTCACCTGGTATTGTGGCCCTGGATGGAAGTTAGCATAAGACAGGTGACCCTGGTGTGGGACCTTTTGGGTGGGCTAGGGTGAGGAGCAAGCCTGAGGAGACCACCAGACTGACAACATACAGAGAGCTAACTTGACATGACCACTAGTCTGGAGTCATGCACGCCTAAAGGAGAGGCATAGCATGCCCAAGATAACCTCTGTCCAATGACATAACATAGAAGTGAGCAATAGCACAGCTGGGACTGCTCTTAAGACAACCCCAGACACTCAGAGATCCTGGGCACCACTAAAAGCACCAGATCTGTTACCACCAAACGCAAGGTGAACATCTCTAGTCTGGGCTATGAAGAACTAGTCCCACCCCTTATCTGGGCATCCTGAGAGAGCTGACCTTAGGGGCATGAGGGCAGGAAAGCTGACCTCACCCCTAGCCATCTGCAGTCCTTGGGAGAGCAGACTCTGCACACTGAGAAAGTGGCAGATGAGTCACCCAGAAGATGTGACTATGGAAGAGCTGGCCCTGACACTTGTCTCTTTTGCCATGTCATGGATGAAGAAGAGATACCCCTCCCTCCTCACCACTCACTACCTGTGGCAGGTGGAAGACCTGGCCCTGAAATCATGAGAGTATGAGAACTGTCCCTACCTATAACTGGCTGCAGCACCCTAGAGATAAGGTTCTCCTAGGTGGAGCATTTCACCTGGGCAGCACAGTAGATCTCTTCCTGTGTGAGGGTTGTGGTGAGCTGACCTGAGGGTTTGAGCATGGGAGAGCTGGCCCTGCCTCTTGTCTGTGGTGGGGTGGCATCTGAAAAGAAGGGAGAGATACCCTCCCCTCCTTTTGCCCGTACTGCCTGCAGCAGACAAGAGAGCTGGCCCTGAAGGAATCATGGGAGCAGGAGAGCTATCCCAGTCTCTCACCTGCTGCAGCACTTGGAACAGCAGCAGGCCTTGCACCTCACATAGGCAGCACAGTAGAGCTGACCTTGATATCAGGGGTCTGGGTGAACTGGACCCAAGAATATAAATGTGGGAGAGCCCCACAACCTGACTGGTGTGCAGCACCATGGGTAAGGGAAAGATGTACTCCTCCACCCTTGCCCACTGCCACTTATGACAAACAGGAAAGCTGGCCCTGGGATCATAGAATAGAAGTGCTTTCCTGCTCTCTCACCTGCTGCAGCATTCAGTGGAGTGCCCCTGCACCACTCCTGGACAGCACAGTAGAACTGGCCCTGGATGTGGGGATTCTGGGTGAGATGACCCTTAAGGCTTGAGCATAGGAGAGCAGACCCTGACTTGTCTGCTGTGTGGTGATGCAGATAAAGGAAAGATGCCCTCTTCCCCTTCTTCATCCTTTGTCACCTATGGCAGGTAGAAGAGTTGGTCCAAGAGTTGTGATCCTGGGTGAATTGGACCACTGGACCTGTCCCTCATTGGATATAACACTCACTTGAGTATCAGGGTAGAGCTGGCCCTGTGGGGATAGGGAAAGGAAAGTCCTACAAATTGAAAACTACAAGATATCCATGACGCAGAGTAGTAACAGGATATCAGAGAGGAGTCCCAATAACATTCCAGTATTGATAGAGTAGCTAAAGCCAGAGTCCTTATGCCAGACAATGAAGCATTGCAATGAACATTGTCCAAGGGTGAACAGGGTGGCATACTGTGGGACACACTGTGACAGTTCTGTAACAACATTATTTCTGTGTGGGGAAGGTTGCAAAGGTGGAGGATGGGTATGGGTTGGGAAGATGAGTGGTTTTTGATTGCATGATATGAAATTCACAAAAAAACTAATAAAGAGTTTTTAAAAGAGAAGTTTCCCTGACGAAAGTTTTAGGTTTATTTATGTATACTATTGTCTCAACTTCAAATAACTATACTTTGACCTATTTCTTTCTCATTTGTATCCCATAGCGTTGTATTTCTTTTGAGTTTGTGTCTCTTTCAGTTGTTTTACTGCTCTAGCTAATACTTCAAGTACTCTAGTGAATAGCAATGGAGAGAGCCTTTTCTTCTTCCTGATTTTAGTGTAATTGCTTTGAGTTTATCTCTGTATAATATTGGCTATAGGCTTGCTGTAAATGGCCCTTATTTTATTAAGGTGTGACCCTTGTATCCCTCTTCTCTCCAGGAAGGGTTGGATTGCTATCCAGAAGGAGGGTTGGATTTTTTCCAAGGCCTTTTCTTCATTTAATGACATGATTATGTGGGGTTTTCTTTCATTTTATTTATACAGTGGATTACATTCACTGATTTTTCTTATATTAAACCACCCCTGCATCTCTTGGATAAAGCCTACTTGATCATGGTAGAAAATCTTTTTGTAGTGTTCTTGGATTTGATTTTGGAGTGTTTTGTTAAGCATTTTTCTACCTATGTTCATAAGGGAAAGTGATCTAAAATTCTCTTTGGTGAATCAGTTCGTGGTTTGGGCATCTATCTGTGGCCTCATAAAATGAATTGGGCAACATTCCATCTATTTTGACTTTGTGGAATAATTTGAGGAATTTTGGCATTAACTTTCATTTGAAAGTCTGTTAGAATTGTGCACAAAAACCCTGTAGCACCGAGCATTTGTTTCGTTTTAATTTTGTTTTTGGTTTGGTTTGGTTAAGAGAGTTATAATGACTGCTTCTATTTCACTAGGGCTTGTAGGTATGCTTAAAATGCTTGTGTGATCTTGGTTTAACCTTGGTAAGTGGTTAAATTGAGAAAATTGCTCATTCCTTTTAGATTTTTTAATTTGACAGAGTGCATGCTTTTTTATGCACTCTGCTACGCATGTATCCTTATGATTCTCTGGATCCTTTGTGTCTGTTACTATGTCACTCTTTTCATTTCTAATTTTATTCATTTGGATCTTCTCTCCACCTAAGTTAATTTTGATAAGGATTTGTCTCTCTTGAAAATTGTTTCATTTCTGCCAACTCTTTGCTTTATTGGCTTTGTATTATTCTCTTTTTTATTTTGTGGATTCCAGCCCTTGGTTTGATTGTTTCTTACAGTTTGCTCCTGTGTGGTGTGATTTCCTATTAGTTATCGAGCTCTCAGGTGTGCTGTTAAATCCCTACTATGAGATATCTTCAGTTTTTTTTTTTTATGTAGGCACTTAATGCTGTTAACTTACCAGCCCTGGTTGGGTCCTTAAGTTTGAGTGTGTTGTGTGTTCATTTCATTCAAGTCTACAAAGTCTTTAATCTCTTTCTTCATTTCTATCTGACCTATTTTTCATTCCCCAGAGAATCGACCAGTTTCCATGAGTTTGTAAGCTTTCTGTTGTTTCTGTTGTTGATGCTATACAGATTTATTCTGTGTGCTCTGTTAGGATGCAGGCTGTTAATGCAATTTCCTTGGATCTGTTGAGACTTGCTTTGTATATGAGGACAAACCTGGAAAAAATTCCATGAAGTATAGAATAGAAGGCATATTATTTTGTGTTTAGGTGAAACGTTCTGTAAATATGTATCAGGTCCCTATGGTTTATAACTTCTGTTATGTCCAGTATTTCTCTGATTGGTTTTTGTCTGGATGACATGTCCATCAGTGAGAATGAGGTACTGAAGCCTTCTAGTATCAGTGTGTGTGTGGGTCATTACGTGGTTTAAACTGTAGTAATGCTTCTCTTACAAACTAGGGTATCCTAGTGTTTGGGGCATAGATGTTAAGAAATGAAATAATATCTTGATAGATTTTTCCCTTGACAAGTATAAAGTGTCTTTTGATTAGTTTTGTCTTGAAGTCTACTTTGTTAAGCATTAAAATGACTACAACAGTTTGCTCTTAGGTCAACTAACTTAGAATATCTTTTTCCAACTTTTTAACCTTACAGTACTGTCTATCTTTCATGTTGAAGTGTTTCTTGGATGTAAGAGAAAGATGAATCCTGTTTCAAGATCCATGCTGTTAGTCTGTGTTTTTTATTAGAAAATTGAGGCCATTGATATTGAGAGATATCAAAGACCAATGACTAATTCCTATTGATTCCTATTATTTTGCTGCTGCTGATGGGAGTATTGGTGTAAGCCTCTCTCTCTCTCTCTCTCTCTCTCTTTCTCTCTCTCTCTCTCTCTCTCTGTGTGTGTGTGTGTGTGTGTGTGTGTGTTTGTGTTTGTGTTTGTGTGTGTGTGTGTGGTTAGTGGTTAGTGTTTTAATTTTTATGTGCTATGGGGACTTTCTTTTCTGGTTCAGTTGGTGTTCTGTATGCTTCTTGTACCTTTATAGGCATCTCCTTAATTAGGTTCAGAAAATTGTCCTCTATGATTTATTGAAAACATTTCCTGAGCCTTTGGAGTGAGTTTCTTTTCCTCCCTTTATACCTATTACTCTTAGGTTTGTTTTTTTCATGGGGTCCGAGATTTCCTGGATATTTTTTCTTTGGAAATTTTTAGATTAGCATGTTCTTTGACTGATGTATCCATTTCTTCTCGTGTATCTTCAGTGCCTGAGCTATTCTTTTCCATCTCTTGTATTCTGTTGGTGAAATTTTCCTTGTAGTTCCTGTTCAAATTCCTAAATTTGTCATTTCCAGAAAGAATTCCCTCAGTTTGTGTCCTCTTTATGACTTCTATTTCCAGTTTCATGTCTTGAACAGTTTTGTTTCTTTTCTTATCCTTTTGTTTGTATTTTTCTGGATTTCTTTAATGGATTTATTCATGTACTCTTTAAGGACCACTACCAAATTAGTAAAGACTCTTTTAAGTTCTTTTCCTTGTGCCTCAGCTATTTTGGACTATTCGGGTCCTGCAGTGCTAGGATATCTGGGCTATAGTGAGGACATATTGCTCTGGCAATTATTTTTTTTTTTTTCTTTCTTTCTTTTTTTTTTTTTTTTTTATTAACTTGAGTATTTCTTATATACATTTCGAGTGTTATTCCCTTTCCCGGTTTCCGGGCAAACATCCCCCTCCCCCCTCCCCTTCCTTATGGGTGTTCCCCTCCCAACCCTCCCCCCATTGCTGCCCTCCCCCCATAGACTAGTTCACTGTGGGTTCAGTCTTAGCAGGACCCAGGGCTTCCCCTTCCACTGGTGCTCTTACTAGGATATTCATTGCTACCTATGGGGTCAGAGTCCAGGGTCAGTCCATGTATAGTCTTTAGGTAGTGGCTTAGTCCCTGGAAGCTCTGGTTGCTTGGCATTGTTGTACTTTTGGGGTCTCAAGCCCCTTCAAGCTCTTCCAGTTCTTTCTCTGATTCCTTCAATAGGGGACCTATTCTCAGTTCAGTGGTTTGCTGCTGGCATTCGCCTCTATATTTGCTGTATTCTGGCTGTGTCTCTCAGGAGCGATCTACATCCGGCTCCTGTCGGTCTGCACTTCTTTGCTTCATCCATCTTGTCTAATTGGGTGGCTGTATATGTATGGGCCACATGTGGGGCAGGCTCTGAATGGGTGTTCCTTCAGTCTCTGTTTTAATCTTTGCCTCTCCCTTCCGTGCCAAGGGTATTCTTTTTCCTCATTTAAAGAAGGAGTGAAGCATTCACATTTTGATCATCCGTCTTGAGTTTCGTTTGTTCTAGGGATCTAGGGTAATTCAAGCATTTGGGCTAATAGCCACTTATCAATGAGTGCATACCATGTATGTCTTTCTGTGATTGGGTTAGCTCACTCAGGATGATATTTTCCAGTTCCAACCATTTGCCTACGAATTTCATAAACTCGTTGTTTTTGATAGCTGAGTAATATTCCATTGTGTAGATGTACCACATTTTCTGTATCCATTCCTCTGTTGAAGGGCATCTGGGTTCTTTCCAGCTTCTGGCTATTATAAATAAGGCTGCGATGAACATAGTGGAGCACGTGTCTCTTTTATATGTTGAGGCATCTTTTGGGTATATGCCCAAGAGAGGTATAGCTGGATCCTCAGGCAGTTCAATGTCCAATTTTCTGAGGAACCTCCAGACTGATTTCCAGAATGGTTTTACCAGTCTGCAATCCCACCAACAATGGAGGAGTGTTCCTCTTTCTCCACATTCTCGCCAGCATCTGCTGTCACCTGAGTTTTTGATCTTAGCCAATCGCACTGGTGTGAGGTGAAATCTCAGGGTTGTTTTGATTTGCATTTCCCTTATGACTAAAGATGTTGAACATTTCTTTAGGTGTTTCTCAGCCATTCGGCATTCCTCAGCTGTGAATTCTTTGTTTAGCTCTGAACCCCATTTTTTAATAGGGTTATTTGTTTCCCTGCGGTCTAACTTCTTGAGTTCTTTGTATATTTTGGAAATAAGGCCTCTATCTGTTGTAGGATTGGTAAAGATCTTTTCCCAATCTGTTGGTTGCCGTTTTGTCCTAACCACAGTGTCCTTTGCCTTACAGAAGCTTTGCAGTTTTATGAGATCCCATTTGTCGATTCTTGATCTTAGAGCATAAGCCATTGGTGTTTTGTTCAGGAAATTTTTTCCAGTGCCCATGTGTTCCAGATGCTTCCCTAGTTTTTCTTCTATTAGTTTGAGTGTGTCTGGTTTGATGTGGAGGTCCTTGATCCACTTGGACTTAAGCTTTGTACAGGGTGATAAGGATGGATCGATCTGCATTCTTCTACATGTTGCCCTCCAGTTGAACCAGCACCATTTGCTGAAAATACTATCTTTTTTCCATTGGATGGTTTTGGCTCCTTTGTCAAAAATCAAGTGACGATAGGTGTGTGGGTTCATTTCTGGGTCTTCAATTCTATTCCATTGGTCTATCTGTCTGTCTCTGTACCAATACCATGCAGTTTTTATCACTATTGCTCTGTAATACTGCTTGAGTTCAGGGATAGTGATTCCCCCTGAAGTCCTTTTATTGTTGAGGATAGCTTTAGCTATCCTGGTTTTTTGTTATTCCAGATGAATTTGCAAATTGTTCTGTCTAACTCTTTGAAGAATTGGATTGGTATTTTGATGGGGATTGCATTGAATCTGTAGATTGCTTTTGGTAAAATGGCCATTTTTACCATATTAATCCTGCCAATCCATGAGCATGGGAGATCTTTCCATCTTCTGAGGTCTTCTTCAATTTCTTTCCTCAGTGTCTTGAAGTTCTTATTGTACAGATCTTTTACTTGCTTGGTTAAAGTCACACCAAGGTACTTTATATTATTTGGGTCTATTATGAAGGGTGTCGTTTCCCTAATTTCTTTCTCGGCTTGTTTCTCTTTTGTATAGAGGAAGGCAACTGATTTATTTGAGTTAATTTTATACCCAGCCACTTTGCTGAAGTTGTTTATCAGCTTTAGTAGTTCTCTGGTGGAACTTTTGGGATCACTTAAATATACTATCATGTCATCTGCAAATAGTGATATTTTGACCTCTTCTTTTCCGATCTGTATCCCTTTGATCTCCTTTTGTTGTCTGATTGCTCTGGCTAGAACTTCAAGAACTATATTGAATAAGTAGGGAGAGAGTGGGCAGCCTTGTCTAGTCCCTGATTTTAGTGGGATTGCTTCAAGTTTCTCTCCATTTAGTTTAATGTTAGCAACTGGTTTGCTGTATATGGCTTTTACTATGTTTAGGTATGGGCCTTGAATTCCTATTCTTTCCAGGACTTTTATCATGAAGGGGTGTTGAATTTTGTCAAATGCTTTCTCAGCATCTAATGAAATGATCATGTGGTTCTGTTCTTTCAGTTTGTTTATATAATGGATCACGTTGATGGTTTTCCGTATATTAAACCATCCCTGCATGCCTGGGATGAAGCCTACTTGATCATGGTGGATGATTGTTTTGGTGTGCTCTTGAATTCGGTTTGCCAGAATTTTATTGAGTATTTTTGCGTCGATATTCATAAGGGAAATTGGTCTGAAGTTCTCTTTCTTTGTTGTGTCTTTGTGTGGTTTAGGTATAAGAGTAATTGTGGCTTTGTAGAAGGAATTCGGTAGTGCTCCATCTGTTTCAATTTTGTGGAATAGTTTGGATAATATTGGTATGAGGTCTTCTATGAAGGTTTGATAGAATTCTGCACTAAACCCGTCTGGACCTGGGCTCTTTTTGGTTGGGAGACCTTTAATGACTGCTTCTATTTCCTTAGGAGTTATGGGGTTGTTTAACTGGTTTATCTGTTCCTGATTTAACTTCGATACCTGGTATCTGTCTAGGAAATTGTCCATTTCCTGAAGATTTTCAAATTTTGTTGAATATAGGTTTTTATAGTAAGATCTGATGATTTTTTGAATTTCCTCCGAATCTGTAGTTATGTCTCCCTTTTCATTTCTGATTTTGTTAATTTGGACACACTCTCTGTGTCCTCTCGTTAGTCTGGCTAAGGGTTTATCTATCTTGTTGATTTTCTCAAAGAACCAACTTTTGGTTCTGTTGATTCTTTCTATGGTCCTTTTTGTTTCTACTTGGTTGATTTCAGCTCTGAGTTTGATTATTTCCTGCCTTCTACTCCTCCTGGGTGTATTTGCTTCTTTTTGTTCTAGAGCTTTTAGGTGTGCTGTCAAGCTGCTGACATATGCTCTTTCCTGTTTCTTTCTGCAGGCACTCAGCGCTATGAGTTTTCCTCTTAGCACAGCTTTCATTGTGTCCCATAAGTTTGAGTATGTTGTATCTTCATTTTCATTAAATTCTAAAAAGTTTTTAATTTCTTTCTTTATTTCTTCCTTGACCAGGTTATCATTGAGTAGAGCATTGTTCAATTTCCACGTATATGTGGGCATTCTTCCCTTATTGTTATTGAAGACCAGTTTTAGGCCGTGGTGGTCCGATAGCACGCATGGGATTATTTCTATCTTTCTGTACCTGTTGAGGCCCGTTTTTTGACCAATTATATGGTCAATTTTGGAGAAAGTACCATGAGGAGCTGAGAAGAAGGTATATCCTTTTGCTTTAGGATAGAATGTTCTATAAATATCCGTTAAGTCCATTTGGCTCATGACTTCTCTTAGTCTGTCTACATCACTGTTTAATTTCTGTTTCCATGATCTGTCCATTGATGAGAGTGGGGTGTTGAAATCTCCCACTATTATTGTGTGAGGTGCAATGTGTGTTTTGAGCTTTAGTAAGGTTTCTTTTACATATGTAGGTGCCCTTGTATTTGGGGCATAGATATTTAGGATTGAGAGTTCATCTTGGTTGATTTTTCCTTTGATGAATATGAAGTGTCCTTCCTTATCTTTTTTGATGACTTTTAGTTGGAAATTGATTTTATTTGATATTAGAATGGCTACTCCAGCTTGCTTCTTCTGACCATTTGCTTGGAAAGTTGTTTTCCAGCCTTTCACTCTGAGGTAGTGTCTGTCTTTGTCTCTGAGGTGTGTTTCCTGTAGGCAGCAGAATGCAGGGTCCTCGTTGCGTATCCAGTTTGTTAATCTATGTCTTTTTATTGGGGAGTTGAGGCCATTGATATTGAGAGATATTAAGGAATAGTGATTATTGCTTCCCGTTATATTCATATTTGATGTGAGGTTATGTTTGTGTGCTTTCATTCTCTTTGTTTTGTTGCCAAGACGATTAGTTTCTTGCTTCTTCTAGGGTATAGCTTGCCTCCTTATGTTGGGCTTTACCATTTATTATCCTTTGTAGTGCTGGATTTGTAGAAAGATATTGTGTAAATTTGGTTTTGTCATGGAATATCTTGGTTTCTCCATCAATGTTAATTGAGAGTTTTGCTGGGTACAGTATGCTCTGGCAATTATTAATTTTGTTTTTATTCTGGTGTCATGCCACCTGGGTTTGGGATGATTGTAAGTCTAGGTGCTGATTTCTGGAGTTGTCTTTGTTGGGTGGATGGTTTTTTCCATGGTTTCTGTTTCCTCTATGGATTTTCGGAGAGTGTAATGACAATGTGTTGCCTGTTGAGCAGGTAATGTCTCCTGGTGTTGGAAGCTGAAATACCTGGATGAGTTCCGGGGAAGAAAGGGAGAACATAGCAGGTTCCCAACTACAGAGTTCAGGGTGAGTCTGGAAGGTATGAATCTCAGGAGCAGTAGGAGTATTATGAGTCTGTGTTCAACCACTTGTTGCCCTGGGACAAGTGGCCTTTGGGTTAGCAGGGGGCTGTTTGCTGGAGTTGAGATCAGGGACAAGGCAACAAATGGTAGGAGTGAGGTTAGGAAGGGAGGATAGGGATCCATAGTAGATGAGCAGGGGAGAGGGAAGACTTCAGCCTGTTGCAGCATGAGAGAACAGACTTGAAGATTGGGTTTGGGGAAACAGAGAGGAGAACTTCTCTGGGATACCTAACTGGGCACCTGCTCGATTTATAGTCTGGGGTACAGCAATGAGTGGAAGAGGGGATTATAAGGACATGCTGTGTGGGATCTATGAGAGATATTGGTGGTGGGTGAACACTAGAGACAAGACTGGAGGACAGGGTCTCGGGGAACAGGTCAATCTTTTAAGAACAGATGTGTATTTTCAACACACATGTGCTATCCCGATTGGAAATGCTTCTTCCAATAATACCTTATCATTATTTTATTGGCTTATTCTGTACCAAAACTATTTTAAACAGCAATATATTTTTTGCCAATTGACGTGTCTCAGGAAATTTCTGTGATCATAGCCTATATGCCATCATCTAGAAATACTTGCCCTGATAAAATGGCAAAGTGCCTTACAGAAAACCAAATTAAGGTGCCAGTATCCTTTGAGTTCAAACCATTGCCTATGGATATTATGTGCATTTTACTAGTGGCCAACATGTGCCATTTCCCCCACTGCCATATCACATAGAAGGAGACTCACTTAGTAAATAATTCAGAGCTCTTAGATAGTCAGTTCTTGTGACCTGAGCAGCTCTGGTCTTGGCTCCAAAGGGGTTTGGAGAATGTTCACAAAATACCTGACAAACAACCTCATTAAGTTGGAAATTACAGTTTCTTCTCAACAATCTATTGAATATCTTGGCAGAAAATGAAGTTTTCTTCTAACTGGGGTTATTTATATCAATTAACAGACGAGAACTAGGAGGCTTCAATCAATAAAATGGAAAGGTAGTTATGGCTGAAAGAGTCTGGAACTCAGAGGATTGCCTCAAGCAGCAATTTCTAAAAATCAAACTCAATAAAGACAATGACAATTCAACAGAGGCAGAACTACAAAGAACCTGGGTGATAAAAGTTTCTCTATGGTATCGTGAAGCTGACATGTTCCCACAGGCCCATCTTCCCAGCTGGTGGCACTTTTGGGGGAAAAATAAAAATATTAAAGAAAGGCACTGAGTAGGAGAAAGTAGATATGAGAAGTGGGTGCCTTTATTGGTTATCTTCCTCCAAGCTTTTCTCTGCCTCTCAGTGCTTTCCTGGCCTCCGTAAAATGAGCATCTCTCCTCCATTGTATCTTTGCCACAATTTCCTGACTTATTGCAAACCTATAAACAATGACCTTGGCAGCCATAGACTGAAGTCGCTGAAAGCAGCTGCCAAATAAATATTTTTCTCCTTTCAATTATTCTGCTAAAGTGTATGTCATAGCAATAAAATACTAACTAATACGACCTTATCCTTCAGAGAAAGAGTCCCAGTTATACCTGGTTTTCAATTCAAGCAAAGGAAACAGAAAATGTGCCACAGAAGAAAACTACCCTAAAACTTAGTTGGAGCAAGAACTAATACAGAGATAACTATGTATATTGCACTTGAATATATTAGCTCTACTATCTTTATATATAACCACTTTTATCTGTCATCTACTTTTCACCATCTCTCATTTTTCAGATTGGTATGAATTGGTACCTAAGGCTACACTTCACCTCATAGCCCCAAAGAATACTCATGGCCAAGAAGGAAGACGCTCTATCCTTTGCAGGTGCTGGGCTCTAAATTGGGGGGAGTGAGTGATGGACCATTTTCTTTCCCTTTTGGCCATAAAACAATAGCTTTTATACAATTATTGTTATATGCACATTCGATAAAGACATGGATGCGAGAAGCACTAAGGTAGGCTTATCTGTTTGCCTTCAGATACATTGTCTCCCTGATCACCACCATCCAGACGTGAAACTCTGCTAGGCGACTAAAGCAGGATGGTGTAGCAGCAAAGTCGGAGTCAGAAAGGAAGAAACTTTCCAAAAACAGAGATGGACTGAGAGAAAAGGGCCAGGATGGCAACGTCAGTAAAGTTGTCCTATAGAATCATACTGCTGACGACAGAGTAATGTGTGAATATGTCAGCTTGAATGGAAGATTTAGACTTCTCTTCCAAATCAACTATACTTGACATTCTGAACAAGAGAGATCCACCCCTGGAGAACCACGGTGCTCTCGGGTTGCTGAAGGAGCCTTGCACAGAGTACAGGGATCCTACAGAGGGTGTCTTCACCCATGGAGAAAGAATGGGCATCGGGCCAAGTAGTCCTAGATTGTAATTAAAATCAATCACTCCATAATTGCTTACCTTACTTGCCTGCATTTTGACTTTGAGTTCAATGTTGTGTGAGTTCAAAGCAAGTATTGGATAGAAATACTGTGTGACTGCTGGCTTATGAAATTAACATACAGTTAAGACTTGACTTGATGGGTGGTGGCACCAGGAGGACAGACTTAGCATGACAAAAGGGCTTTTTCTCTTCAATCCCAGGCACTGGAGTGCTAAGGCAGAGTCCTGGGGCCTAGAGGTGAACCAGAGAGAGTCTGAAGATCAGATGTAAGCTAAGAGGCCGGATCAAAATAGCAAGAACTGATTGAAAGAATTTCAGAGACAAAGTTAGTTGCATTTAAAAATAAATATAGCCCCAGGGTATGCACCAATAGTGCTATTTAGTGATATAAAAGTCACAGAGAATGACAATCAAACACTAGAAGGGGGTGGGTAATGATTCCACTGTTATGAAGGCAGCAGGCTTCCTCAGGCCATAGAGCACACAGCTGCTTAGTCCAAGAAAGCAAACCAGACTCCAGGGAAGAAGATGAGGCAGCCAGGCAGCAAGGAGAATGATGCTCACTTACCCTGGCCAGAAAAATGGAGGAATGTGTTTGATAAACCTTGAGCATGGGGGAGCTGCTGGCCTGTCACTTTCCTTGCTCTGTGGTGGAAGCTAGATCTGTAGCTGGAAGGATTTTTGAGCTCTAAGGTTGTCTTTGCTGGGGTTGTTTTTAGCTTTAAGAACTAGGAAAAGCTCCCAGGGCTTCTGGCCTGGTCTCAGGAATGCCCGAATGGAAAGAATTGCAAGCTCCCTTTCACACAGGCAAGACACACAACCAGAGTGTTGTTTGCAAAGACTCCACTACAGAGTCATAGCATTCATATATGGATTTCTCCCCAGTTCAAACAGCTTGTGAGCTCCTACTGTTTGCGCAGGCCCAGATCCCTGCAGGGAAGAGGGAGGACTTGAGAGAAAGCCATTGAACTCAAGGAGTACACTGTCTGGAAGGAAAATGTGATGCGTACTTAAATATGTATTAAGAAAGTGGCTGGGCCACTGAAGACAGGGAGAGATGAGATTATTATTATTCCACGAGCTCCTGGTGTAGCTCAGACTTCCTGGACTGCCCTTGGCAGACTCAGACTGAAAGGCTGTTTGCTTTGTTTTGAATAGGATTTGTCTTTCTGTACTTACTGTTGGCAATCACCATTTTCCCCAGCATTATCAGCCCTTTAACAAGATCTTAAACTGGTGTTTGGGGATCCATCCATCAAAGCAAACCCCACATCAAAACTCTACCACAGGGTCCAAGTCATCTTGCCCTGGAGCATGAAGTCTGCCTTCTCTCTTCTTTCACTCACCATGATGGCTTCCAGACTCTCAGAAAATGTTTGCTTCAGTGAACCAACCAATACTATACTGCACAGTACTTATTCTTACCTTCAGCTCTCACTGCCCGCAGACACAATGCCCAGAAAGCCAGAGACTTTCACCCAAAAGGGCTTTAATTGTACTCTGAGGGTCGGGAGGTTCCTTTTGTTTGTGAGAGTTTACCCTTCATTAGTATGTTTAGTTCACTGAGAAGCTCAAGGTACAAATTCCATGGGCATTCTGATTGGCGGTCTGTCACATCCTTTAATCTCCAACGCAGCAAGAACATTGCAAATCCTAAAGCACCATACATACTGAAATTATTAGGATAAAAATGTCTTAGGCACTTGGCTATATTGAATGCAGAATGAATTAGTATTATCTAAATTTGGTTCCAAGTAAACTGGCTCCAAAAATCACAACCCAATCAAGCTAGGCCTATGATAAGGGGAAAGCAGAGGCCGGGCCTCCTATTTGTTGACCTCCAGAATCTGCAGATGAGGCGTTACTTTACAGGAGCCAGAAGTACCACCAGCCATGTGCAGAAGAGACTTATCAAATCTTTGACAAATGAATACAGGTAGCAGCGTTTTAGACACCATGAACCCATAATGAGTAAAGTGCTGGATATCAGAACCGTCAGATCCATTTACAGAAAGCCCATTGTTCCAAACAAAGCACCTTCCCTCCAGTTATCAGTCTGCTGATATAGCTAGCCTGCCAATTCCAATAAATTCATACTTGTCAACTACTGCAGCAGATCAACCAGTAGGCACCAAATGCAAAGTAAAGGGAACAGGGTACAATTCTGACCTCCTGGTTAAAGATGGTCCAGACCAATAGGAAAATATATATTTGAGCAAAAACATTCACTATTATCTATATGTTAAAGTACATGATCAGTGTTCTTCAGGTAAGGTGATAGGTTGCATAGAAGAGTTAAAATAAGATGATCCTTGAAAGGTATGGAATGGTAAGACATATGGGGGCCATGACACATACACTGATGGAGCAAAGCAAAGAAGGACCACATAAACTGCATCCCGTTCCCCAGCTTACCAGGCGCAAAGGCTCAGCAGAGGTGCAGGAGGAGGGATGGGGTTTAGGCTGGAGAGGTTTGAGACATGTTTTTTTTTTTTTTTTTTTTTTTTTTGGCGGGGGAGGGGCAGAAGCTACAGTTCAGCTTGCCTTGGGCATCCTCAGGTCAGAGATGGACAGTCACTGCTGTTGAAGGCTCCCTGAAACCACCCCTCTCCACACCATCATACCAAGCTAACGTTACCTTCATACAAAGGCTTTCCCTGAGCTCTGTGTCTGATAGCCCTCAAAAGTTCAGAAGGCTATGTTGTTATTTTCTGAAACAGGGTCTCACAACATAGGGTGGCTCGGAACTTGTTATTTAGCTCAGGCTAGCTTTAAACACATGATGATCTATCCTCAGGCTTCCACATGTTTTGATTCAGGTATGTGCTACCATCCCCAAGAAGAACATTCATGTTTTATCCAGCTACTGATCGCTGACTACAGGGGTCTTAGCTGTGGCTTATTTCCGTATAAGAAATAGAAGTGGCTCATAAACAACCACACAGCTGTGGGGAAAGCCTCAGGTTTTGAATGGTATAAAGGGATGAAAAGGGTGTGTGATGGTTTGTATATGCTTGATCCAGGGAGTGGCACTATTAGAAGGTGTGGCTTTGTTGAAATAGGTGTGTCACTGTGGGTGTGGGCCTTAACACTCTTGTCTAGGTGCCAGAAGCCAGTCTTCTCTTAGTGGCCTTCAGTTGAAGATGTAGAACTCTCAGCTCTTCCTGCACTATGCCTGCCTAGGCACTCCTGCCTTGATAATAGACTGAATGCCTGAACCTACAAGCCAACCCCAATTGAATGTTGTCCTTATAAGAGTTGCCTTGTTCATGGTGACTGTTCACAGTAGTAAAACCTTAACTAAGTAGAAGTTGGGACCAGGGACTGGGGTATTGCTGTGATAGGGATGATCATGCTCTTGTTTGGAAAAATGTGGATTTGGGGACTTTAGATTTGGAAAGATGTAGAATCCTTTAAGTGGGGCTTAATGCGCTATCCTAGTACAAATATGGACAAATTTGTTGCTGAGAGTGATTTGAACTGTACAGACCGGGCTCAAGAGACTTCACTGGAGAAGAATTTCAGTATGTAGTGTAGAGACTATTTTTGTAGTAGTTTGGTGAAGAATGTGGCTGTTTTATGCCATTGTCCAAAGAGTCTACCCGAGGCTAAGGTGAGGAGATTTAGATCAATTGCTCTGAAAAAGGAAGTCTCAAAACAGCCTGGCATGAATTCACTCTTATGAAGAGTATTTTAATTAAAAGGAGCAAACCAAGAAAGGAAAAATACAAATTATGTGGTTCAAATATTAAACAGGCACCAGGAAGTAGACTGAGGATGAATCCTATGTTCCAGGAGATAACAGACTAAGGGAGTGAGACTTTAAGACAAGATCCCGCCCAGCTAAATTTAGGTCCAAGCATGGTCAAACAGACCTTTAATCCCAGGAGACAAAGCTAAGCAGATATCTGACATCAAGGCCAGACTGGGACAGAGCAAGTTCTAAGTGAAGAAAAACTTAAGTCCAGACATGGTGGTACATGCCTTTAATCCCAGCATACAGGAGGCAGAGCCATGCAGATCTCTGAGTTCAAGGTCAATATATAGAGCAAGTTCCAGAACAGACAAGCAGAGAGAAAACTGGTAATAGAATAAGGGGGGCATATTCTAGCCCCAGCAAGCAGCAAAACTCAGCAGCTTTGGCCATCTGGCTCTGGCTTTAGAGTCAAAAATAGAAGGTACTACTAGGACAATGGATGCTGGTTAGCTAGAGTTAAGAAACTAGCAGTGAGATGAGCATTATTGAAGTGTTCCAGAGACAGCCAAGGTTGTACTTCATGCTGTAGCTGGACTTACTGGCAAGTGTTTTCTGAAAGCACAAAGAAGCCGTGTTCCAGAGACACCAAAGATTGTACTTCATGTTGCTGCTGGACTTAGCCATGTGTAAAAATCACACAGGCGTTGCTGGTTTTGAAAGGATGAAGGAATCGTGGAGAGCAGCTGAGGGATGGCACTGTGAGAGGCCATGGAAGACCATTGGTGAAGGTGCAGCCTCGATTGCAGATGATGGTCCAGGCCTGAAGGTGTCATGCGCGGAGGTTGAGGCTCGGGACCATGAAGAGAGCCTACGAGAGGCTATTGGTGAAGCCTCACTGCAACTGAAGACCCTAGCATGTTGGAGATGCCAATATCATGGTCTGACCGCCATGAACAGCAGCATCAGTGGAGTAGGGGCAACCAGGACCCACAGTACTACAGAGTGTAGAACAGGAGATTTGGCCCAAGCCCTTTGGAGGATCCCAGAAGATCATGAGGGAAACCAAAACACTGGAACAAGAAGCTGTGAGGTTGAAGTTGACTTGGAGAACTCAAGTTGTTCAAGATGCCAGAGTCTTGGAATATCTGCCAAGGACAACTGCTAATAGGGGGTGCAAACAGCTCAGGAGAAAGAAGTTTGCTAGAGTCAAGAAAGTTTGAAAAAAGGAATTGGAGATCTGAAGACAGCTTTGACATCAGCCATGGAGATGCAGAGTTTGGAATTTGCCCATCTGGTTTCATGATTTTCTTTGTGAATTACAGATAAGTGATTGGATAAATCTCAGAAAAGGCTTTGAACCTTGGACTTTTAACATTGTTGAGACTTCTACAGACTATGGGGACTTTTGAAGTTGAACTAAATATACTTTTTATTATGCTGTGGCTAGGTATGGCCTTCATAGACTCATATGTTTAAACAAAACTATGGGGACCAGGGAGTGGAATGTGATGGCTTGTATATGCTTGGCCCAGGGAGTGGTACTATTTGGAGGTGTGGCCTTGTTGGAGTAGATGTGTCACAGTGGCTGTGGGCTTTAATATCCTTGTTCTAGCTGCCTGGAAACCAGTCTTCTAGTGCCCTTCAGATGAAGATGTAGAACTCTCAGCTTCTACTGCACTATACCTTCTTGGATCCTGCCATGCTCCCATCTTGATAATATAGAACTGTACCTCTGAACCTTTAAGCTAGACCCAATTAAATGTTGTCCTTAAAGAGTTGTGTTGGTCATGGTGTCTTTTCACTGCAATTAATCCCAAACCAAGACAAGGTGGTTGCAACTTCCAGTTTTCTGTTTTTCTCTTCTTTCTATTTTGCTATTTTTATCATCTGATTTCTTTGCCAGCACATTTTCCCACAACAAATAATTCTAAGTACGTATTGTTTTGTCATTTTTCTTTCAAATCCAATTTAATAAACACATTCTGGGTCTCTTCTCAAGAACAGGATGTTAAAAATTGAAACTCAATAGAAAGCAAAATGTACCCTTTAGTCTCAAGAAATTTATAGTCTGATGAGGAAGAACATGACTAAACACATCACATTAGAAGAACAAAACAAATACAATGAAAGAATTAAGTTCAGGTTGCTGAGGGGTTGTAAAAAGAATGAGCTAGAGATCAGGGCAAGGCTTCTTAACAAGAGCCAGATTCCACAGCTATAAGTAGGAAGTGATTTTAGTATTAATGGCACTATTGATCATGGTCATTCAGTAGATGCCATGAAGTGATTATGTTGAATAACACTGCACCAACACAAACAGAAAAGCTAATACACTATGAAGATAAAGTAATGGGTCCATAATCAAGTTAAGCAGTCAATTCTCTCAGTATTTAGTGGATCCAAAAAAAATTAGCAAATGAGTTTGAGGAAAACTAAACAATGAAATAAATAAAGCTAATTTGATAGTCACGTGTTTTGTGCTGCTCAGTCTTTTAAAATGTCTGTGGGATATTGAAAATAAAATGAAACATATACATAATAGTTATCCGCAAGCTTTAATTCAGCCTAAATGCTGGGATTATATTGAAACAAAACATAATTTAGAATCAGTGCTTTTATTAGCCTTAAAACAAACAAAAGAGTTGAAAAATGATAGGGTAGAATGTCAAAGTGTGTTATGTTTGGAATCAGTGAATGAACTTAACTATATACGATTGTCAGGTATTTTAAAGATATTTATTCATAGGAATATTGGTGTATTACTGGTTTGGGGGCTGGAGTGAGGGCTTGTTTTGTTTTGCTTCATTTTTTCCAGTAACATGTTTCTACTTTAGAATTCACCTAATGATGCATTCCTAAAATGAAGTGGCTGCTTTGTTTCTACTTTATATAAAAAGTCCTGTAATCATGAGATTTTTTTTTTCTCCTTGAATATGTGGCCTCACATGGACCCGAGTTTTCATTTCCTTTCATGAAGAGATGAAACAAGCTTGCTTCGGGCTTCTGTTTAATCTTTAGAGTTTCGTTTACATTTATGTTAGCTTACTGAAACTCTATAACATGTACCTGTAGTGGTCAGTCTACAGATTGAATGGCTTCTTTGGGCACACTTCAAGGACTTCATCCCTTGACTGCCTGGCTCCTTGCTTTGGATCTATAATGCCACACTGTGGTAGGAATGCATGGCTGGAAAACCAGAGAAGGAGACCAAGGACACATTATTTGCTTTGAGAATGCATCATCAATGGACAGAACAGCTCTCGACAGGACCCTGTACTTACACCCTCCGCCACCTTCAAGTAGAACCAGGCTGGATGATTGCTCATGAGCGGTCCAGACCCAATTTACTGCCACATTCTTAGCTGGTTCCTGAGGTCAGACTGAAGTCTACAATACTGCTAATCTCCATTTTGTCTTTTGTTGTCATTTTCCTTCCTTTATTTTTGGTGGATGGGCACTAAGAGTATAAAATATTCTTGTTATTTTCTCTATTACCTCCCATCAGTATCCTATCAATAAGGAATATTTGTGTGCTGCTGTCTCTTTGAGTTATTCATTTATGTTTTGAAATCAGACTGATGATATGTTACTAAAATGTGAAGCCAGCTTTGCTCCTACTACACTTAGAAGTTATGTGATAGAAGAATTCTGTGTGTGTGTGTGTGTGTGTGTGTGTGTGTGTATGTGTGTGTACATGCATATATGCATGTGTATATGTGTGTGATTTCTCTCATGCTAACAATCTGTATTTTGAATTATCAAAATTATGTACTATTTCACATGCAACATGTTGCTTTTCTGATACACAACATTATGCTTCACTTTTCACACCTCCCACTTGAAATAACTAGAAAATAGTTATTTCCAAATGAAATAACTAGAGATGGTAAACTCTATGCATTTAACATCTTTCTTTGATCCCATTGTGTTGATTCTTTATCTACTACAAACTCTGTTATTTTTGTTTCAATGAGATTTATTTTACCAACAACCAAAACTGACACAACATATACTTGTGTGTGTGTGTGTGTGTGTGTGTGTGTGTGTGTATGTGTGTGTGTGTATGTGTATATATGAAATCAACTTGAGAGGAAATATGGGAGATGTTCAAGAGAAGGCAGCTGGGAGAAATTGGTAGAAGGAAAGAATGGGGGAGATGATGTAATTCTATTTCATTTAAAAACATAGTGAAAAAGTAAAAAAAATAAAGTTAGTATATACAAACAAAAATATACTCTTTACGTATAACTTGTTTCAACTTCTGTTGCTTTTATTTACTGACTCATACAAGTTTCTGATGTCATGGGCTTTTTTTAGCCTTAAGGGCATCATTATGAATTTCTTCTATTTCATGTATACCAAATACAGTTCTGCTTAATTTATCAGAAAAATGACCTTATCAAACTCTTCTTTTTGAATGATGACTTTAGTTTCTATGGAATTCCACACTGAATGACACCCTCTTCCTTTGTAGGGCATCAAGATTAAGGATGCCGTTCTGTGACTCTGTTCTTCACTTTTCCTGTGAAATATTTGACAGGCATTATTATCTCTGTTTCCATTAAGTGCTGGGGCATTTTCACTATGTGTCTTCAAGACTCTTGGTTTTCCTGTGACCCAAACACTATCAGCAGAGCTTTTCTCCAATTGATCCTACACAGAGCACAGTAAGGACTTTATAAGTCAGTGCTTTTCATTCAGCTTTATAATTTTCAGCTATTATATTTAAATGTTTTATCTATAAGATAATTGGGGAATAGTTTTAAAAATCAAATCTACATTTGATTACATATTACCCAGTAGCCTGTAGCTTGTTATAATTTTTCTATGCATAGCACATTTCTTCAGATTAGACGATTTATTTGATTCTGTCATCATCTTGAATATCCTCCATTTCCCCTCCTTACCCTGTCATTCGATGAATTTCTCACTTGAGTAAAAAAAAATTATTTGCATATTTCTGTTCTTTTTTCTGTGATGGTTTCATATGTCGTCATTTACTAAAGTAATATTTACTTTCATTTTTGAGCATATTTCCTTAACTTGTTCACACATTTTTATAGTAGCTGCTTTAAAATATTGTGAGTTTTGTTTTCTACTATGAAGCATCCATCTTGGTGTTTGTACTTGCTTGTTCCCCAACATATGTGTCAATGCATCCCTTTTAGTTATTTATTTATTTTTATTTAATTTTTCCACTGTTCAGCAATCTTTGATTCTATAGTAGACATATTGTATTAGGTTGTGTGAATTTGGGCTCTGTTATTACCTTCTTCAGAGTATTTATTGTCTTTGTTTTGGCAAATAGTTTTAATATCACCTTATCTCATTAGACTTGAGAAAGACTTTTCTAACATTTAACTTTTTACTTTACAGATTCGATTAAAATTTAATTTGTGATTCTGTCTAGGGAACCAGAAACAAATTTCATCTGGAACCTCCAGTGTTCACTCACACCTATCATGACCCCCAGAAGAACTGTCTACCAGGCGACACACAGCCATCACATTCTTCTAAGAACTAAGGATGCAGCAGAAATCAAAGACTAAAACACTGACAGAACAAAGACAATGACAGATATGGGTACCTAGGACTACAGTCTTTCCAATTCTGGGAGCCTAGAGACCAGTATAAAATACAAACAATAACAGCCATGACAGTATGTCTCCACTAGAGCACAGGAACCCTACCACAGCAGGCCCTCTTGATTATTCCAATAAAACTGAGACACAAATAAAAGCCCTTAAAACAGCCTTTATGAATATCAGGTCCTTAAAGCAGAAATGAGTAGTTCCCTTAAAGAAATCCACAGATATTAACAGTGGAGGAAATGAATAAAACCATTAAGATCTGTAAGTGGAAATAAAATCAATAAAGAAAACCCAAACTGAGGGAAATCAAAAAGTGAAAAATTTAGGAACTTGAACAGGAATCACACAGTTAAGCTTCACCAACAGAATAAAAAAGATAAAAGAAAGAGTTACAGGAACTGAAGACACAATAGAAGAAATTGATACATCAGTCAAAGAAAATGTTAAACCTAAAATAATCTCAGCACAAAACACTCAGAATATCTGGGACACTATGAAAAACCCAAATCTAAGAATAATGGAAATAGAGGATGGAGAAGAAACACTGGTCAAAGGCACAGAAAATATTTTTAACAGAATCATAGAAAAAAAAATCCCTATCTAAGTGACTATGAAAGTACAAGAAGCATAGAGAATACCAAATAAACTGGATCAGAAAAGGAAATCCTGTTAGTGCATAATAATCAAAACACTAAACACAGAGAACAAAGAGGGAGTATTAAAAGCTGCAAGTGAAAAGATCAAGTAACAAATAAAGGCAGGCCCATTAGAATCATACCTGACTTCTCAATGGAGACTGTAAATTCACAAGGGTCTAGACAGATGTTCTCAGACTCTAAAAGACAACAGATGCCAGGCCAGAGTATCATACCCAAAAAACATTCAATCACCATAGATGGAAAAAAACATTCCAGGATAAAACTAAATGTAAGTAATATCTTCCTACAGAAGGTGCTAAAAGGTAATTTTCAACCTAAAGTGGTTAATTACATTGAAAAAAATCATAGGGGCTAAATAATTTTAGATCCTCAAAGTCAAAACAAGGGAATATCATGCGTACATCACCACCACAACTATCACCATGCCACTACCAACATAACAGGAATCAACAATCGATGATATACTTCAATATCAATGGTCTCCACGTCTCCACCCCAGTGCCCCCAAAAGACACAGACTAATAGAGTGGATGCAAAAACAGGATTCATTTTTCTGCTGAATCCAAGAAACACGCTTTACCACATAAGATAGATATTTCTAGCAGATGTGCCTGAGGAACAATCTGACCAAATAGGCCTCAAACCAAAAATAATTAGAAGAGATAAGGATAGACTTTACAGACTCAGCAAAGGGAAAATCCACCAAAATGACATTTTAATTATTATCATCTATGCCCCGAACAGCAGGGAACCAAGTTTGTAAAAGAAATACTACTAGAGCTTAAATCACATAGTGACACCCAGACACTGATAGAGGAAGATCTCAATACCTTATTCTCACCAACGAACAGGTTATCCAGACCAAACCTAAACAGAGAAATGCTGGATATAATAGAGGTTATAAACCAAACTGACCTAGTACATATTTACAGAACATTTCACCTAAACAAACAAACAAAAAGTGCCTTATACTTTCTACCCTTTCTAGAACTTTCTCCAAAATTGACCTCATACACAAGCCAAGTCTCAGCAAAACAAGAAAATTGAAAATCATCCTGTTTGACCACCACAGATTAAAGCTGGGTGGGAACAGGAGGAACAACAGAAAGCTTACACACTCGTGGGAGCTGAGCAACTCTCTATTGAATGAAAAAATAGGTCAAAATATGGATTAGGAAAGAAGTTAAAGACTTTCTAGAATTGAATGAAAATATATACATAACATACTGAAACTTATGAGACATAATGAGAACTGTTCTAGTAGGCAATAAACAGCACTAATTGCCTATATAAAATAATTGGAGAGAACTCATTGTAGGAACATAGCAGCAAAAACTATAGAACAAAAACAAACAAACAAAACCAACAACAACAACAAAAAAAAAAAACACTGCATACCACATAGCAGTACACGGCAAGAAATAATAAAACACAAGTCTAAAACCAATAAAATGTAAATAAACAAAACAATACAAAAATAACACAAAAGTTGAGAAAACCAGTAAGATTGACAAACATCCCAAATTAATTAAAAGATAGGGAGAGAATATCCAACTTAATAAAATTAGAAATAAAAAGGAGGTTATAACGACAGACACTGATGAAATGATATACTTTAAATTCTGTAATCTACCAAATTGGAAAATCTAAAAGTAATCGATAATTTTCTCAATAGGACCCACTTAGCAAAATTAAATGAAGATCAAATAAGCAATTTATATACCTATAACCCCTAGTGAAGTACAAGCAGTCATTAACATCTCTCAAACAAATGAACCAAATGGTTTTAGTGCAGAATTCTACCAGACTTTCAAATAAGAGTTAACACCTATACTCCTCCAATTATTCCAAAATCATGGAAACAAAAGGAACATTGCCCAATTCATTTTATAAGGCCACAGTTACCCTGATATCCAAACTACATAATGACCTAACAAAGAAAGAGAGTCATAGACCACTTTCTCAAATGAACATTAAATGAAAAATTATTAAATAAAACTTGCCCATAAAAAGATCATTCACCATAATCTAGTAGGCTTTATTGTAGAAATTCAGGGATAGTTCATGATATATAAATGATAAATGTAATTCACCATATAATGCATATATAAATGTAATCCACAAACTGAAACACAAATTCATATGATATCATTAGATGCTTAAGAGGCCTTGGACAAAATCCAACACTCCTTCATGAAGTCCAGGAAAGATTAGAGAGACAAGGGACATACCTCAACATAATCAAGGCAGTTTATGCCAACTCCGTAGTCAAAATTGACCTAATGGGAAAGAAAATAAAAATTCCTACTAATAAGGAAGGAAAAACAAAACACAGTTGTCTACTCTCTTTATACTTATTCAATACAATACTTGAAACCTTAGGTAGAGGAATAAGACAACTGAAGAAGATCAGAAGATACAAATTGATAGGTAAGAAGTCAGTGACTATGGTAGTTTGAGTATGCCTGGCCCTGTTGGAGTAGAAGTAGCCTTGTTGGAGTAGGCGTGCCACTCTGGGTATGGGATTTAAGACCCTCATCCTAGCTGCCTGGAAACCAGTCTTCTACCTATCTTCAGATGAAGATGTAGAACTCTCAGCTCTTCTTGTACTATGCCTGCCTGTACACGGCTGTGCTCCCACCTTGGTGACAATGGACTAAACTTCTGAACCTGTGAGCCAGACTCAATTAAATGTTTTCCTTATAAGAATTACCTTGGTTCATGGTATCTATTCACAGCAGTAACACCCATTGAAGACAGAAGTTGGTACCAGGAGTAGGGTATGGCTGTGATAAGTCTGATAATACTTTTGTTTTTTAAGAATGTGGATTTGGGGATTTTGGATTTGGAAAGCAGTGGAATGCTTTAAGTGGGGCTTAGTTAGGCCATCCTAATAGGAATATAGACGACTTTGCTGCTGAGAGTGATTTGAACTGTGCAGGCATGGCCCAAGAGGTTTCAGTGTAGAATAATTTCAGTATGTGGCCTAGATGTAGGGTTATGTGGGGTCCTGTGTCTGCTCTGCCACAGGGCTTAGCCTCTCAGGGAGGCAAGATGCTTGAAGTTGACTGCCCTTACCCCACGCTGGCACTGGGTAGGTGTCAGGTCATAGGAAAGCCATGGGACAATACTCCGGGGATTGAGGAAGCACAGTCTCAGGACACAGCTGGAGCTGGCTTGGGGGTCCTCAGGTCTGTAAGGAGGCCAGGGTCATCAGGCATCCAGGCACCCCTGGAAGCCGCAGAAGAGCTGAGAATGGCTGGGGGTCCGCAGGGGTGGATCTAGCCCAGGGCTGAGGGGGGAGAAAGAGAGGGCTCAGCTTCCACTGTGGGGGTTGGGCGTTAGGATTTGGGGTTTGGGGGTGGAAAGGTGGGGAGGTGTCTTCGGCTTGACTGCTTGAGGCTTGAGCTTGGCTTGGTGACCGTGGATGGGAGCACAGAGACACCTTCTATAAGAGATTGGACAGCAGCTCTGCAGGCAAAGGCCTTCTCTGTGGCTCCTCAAGGCAGATTCCGATGAAAAGGGATCTTCCAGGCAGCTAGGATGAGGGTCCATGGTTTTAAGGCATTTATTATCATAGCAGAAAGTAAATGAGTAAAACTGTACCCCACTTCTCAGAGTGGGTCTAAGACTAAATACCTTCTGCAGGGAGGCATGTCTGGGAAGGAAAGTTCATTTGCTAAGCTTCTAGGCCTTTATGTACCTCATTATAATGGAGATCTGTCTTGAGCCTGCATGACCTGTGGTCAAGTCCTCTATCTGTGGAGGGCGTTGGGTAATAGCCCTTATGTGACTAATGGTCACACATTCATGAAGGGCTGTGGCTAGTGATGAACCTGGTTCCCCAGGAGTCAGGGTCACCAGGGTCTCTAACCTTAGCCCAACAGGGAACCAGGGTAATTTTCATGGTCCCACTTCTCCCCCTGTTACATTTTTTAAAAAAAGAGGTGTCATTGGAGTGACTGTGTCATTTGTAGTGAAAAATTTGAGGTGGAGTCGAAGTATCAAAAGAAAACACTACATGGGTGAAAGGGGTAGCATAACTAAGCCAAAGGGGTAAGGAGGGATGAGGGTGGGGGTTGGGAAGACAAGGGATTATTGAAGCAATTAAATATTCCATGGTTTGTACAGTTTAAAGGTATTAAAATCAGTTTTGAACAGCATTTGGTTAATCTAGATAGACATTGTGTTTTCCTTATTATCATGTAACTTTCCCCAAGTTCGGTAGCCATTTGACTTTGGCAAGAGAGTTCATCTGTAGCTGGAAAGTCCCAAATCTGTCCTCTGTGGGTCTCAGCTGTCATTGTGGACCTCAGCATGTGTCTTGGGGAGTCTTCAGTCAGATGAGGTATCTGGAGAAAGGCAGCATTGTTGTCACAGGCAGGTCCTAGGAGATGGCCTTGTCTCCACTGGATCCATGGCAGCAACACTGTAGATAAACCTGTAGGGTAATCAAAACAGAGGAACAGAACCCCAGCAGGGGGATGTCTATATAGGGTGGGTAGCCTATGTGTTAAGCCTGTGATGTTTGCTTGGGAGCACATCATGGTCTGCTGTTATGATCCTAGGAAAGCAAGGGTATTTGAGAAATGTAATCATGGAAGGTATCCTTTAAGTCTGCTTTAAATAGTTGAGGAAGAGAATACGATATTAACTATGTATCTGGGATAGGCAGTAACAGCTTGTCTGTAAAAGGAAACTGGTTGTTAATTGTGGTAGTTCGGTGAAGAACGTGGCTGCTTTTTGCCATTGCCCAAAATGTCTGCTTGAGACTAAAGTGAAGAGATTTAGGTTAAATTTGAAAAAGGAAGTCTCAGAACAGCCTGGTTTAAATCCTGTTGTATGGTTACTAAAGTTCACTCTTATAAAGAGCATTTCAATGAAAAGGAGCAAGTTGAGAAAGGAAAAATACAAAATATATGATTCAAGTATTAAAGGGGTACAAGCAAGCAGAATAAAGCTGGTTCCTATGTTCTAGAAGATTAATCCTCTACCAGGTTAAGAGAGTGGGACTTTGGGGCAAGATTCCACCCAGCTAAATTTAGTTCCAGGCATGGTGGCAGAAACCTTTAAACCCAGGAGTCAAAGCCAAGCAGATCTCTGAGCTCAAGGTCAATCTGTGGAGCAAGATCCAGGACAGCCAAGCTTAGGCAATGAGGAAGTTGGAAAACAGAAAGCTGGTAATAGAATAAAGAAGTCCATGTTCCAG
This sequence comes from Rattus norvegicus, assembly GCF_021556685.1. Taxonomy (NCBI): domain Eukaryota; kingdom Metazoa; phylum Chordata; class Mammalia; order Rodentia; family Muridae; genus Rattus; species Rattus norvegicus. Next base: position 11,096,726 of record NC_141549.1, on the reverse strand, counting down.
AACTAGCAAGCTTCAGCCACATGGCTCTGGCTGTAGAGTTAAAATTAGAAGGGAGTTCTGGGACAGTTGATTCTGGTCAGTTGGAGCTAAGAAATTAGCAGTGATTAAGAAGAGACCAGCAATCCTGAGGTGAAATCTTCTGGGAAGTGTTTTCTGACAGCACAAAGATTCTGTGTTCCAGATAACCAAGGTTGTACCTCATGCTGCCACTGGCTTACAAATGTGTAAGAATAACACAGGTGGTTCTGGTTTTGAAGACATGAAAGGGTCATGGAGAGTAACTGAGGCACGGTACTGTGAGGGACCAGAGAAGGCCATTGATTAAGGTGTAGCCTCAGTTGCAGTTGATGGTCTATGCATAAAGGGGTCTTGCAAAGAAGTTGAGGCTTGGCACCATCATGGATAATCGATTTTTGGTTAAAAATAAAAGCTAGAAATCTACACTGGAAAAAAAGACAATATTTTAAACAAATAGTGCTAGTCATCATTGATGGCTACATATAGAAGAATCAAACTACATCTATACTTACCACCCTATGTAAAACTCACCTCCAAATGAATCAAAGACTTCAAGATAAAACCATGTACCCTGAACCCAACAGACAAAAAGACAAGGACCTTACTGAGTGTGCCTTGAACTCAATGACACAGGAAAATTACTTTCTAAACTGAAACCCACCATTAGGGGAGACACTAATATGAACAGTTAATAAAGGGAACTTGTGAAGCTGCATGGCAAAAGTCACTGTCATTTGGTCAAAGCAGCAGCATATACAATGGGAAAAGATTTTTATCAACACTGCATCTGATAGAAGATTAATATTGGTGTCAGGTCTTGGAGCCTCCCCTTGAGCTGGGTACCACTTTGGGCCTGTAACTGGACCTTCTTTTTCTCAGGCTCTTCTTCATTTCTATCCCTGTGTTTCTTTCAGACAGGAAGAATTATGGGTCAGAGCTTTGACTGTGGGATAGCAACCCCATCCCTCACTTGATGCTCTTTTTGCTGGAGATAGGTTCAATAAATTCCCTCTCCCCACTGTAGGACATTTCATCTAGCCCCCCCCACTTTGAGTCCTGTGAATCTCTCATTTCCAAGGTCTCTGGTACATTCTAGAAGGTCTTCCCAACCTCCTTCCTCCTGAGATTGCCAGTTTCCATTCTTTCTGCTGGCCCTCAGTACTTAATTCCTTTTCCCCCACCCAATACCAGATCATGTTCCCCTCTTTGCCCATCCCCTTTCCCTCTCCTGTCACCCCCCCCATAATTGGACCTACCATGATTGCCCTCTAAAAAACCCAACAACCATCTAAATCAGATGCAGATCTGTGTACCCAACCAATGAACAGAAGGTGCTGATCCCTCTGGTTGAATTAGGGAAAAGCTGGAGGAAGCTGAGGAGGAAGGCTACCCTGTAGGAGGACCAGCAGCCTCAATTAACCTGGACCTCTGAGATCTCTTAGACACTGGATCACTAACCAGGCAGCATACACCAGCTGAGGTGAGACCTCCAATACATATATAGCAGAGGACTCCCAGGTCTGGGTACCATTAGAAAAGATGCACCTAACCCTCAAGAGACTGGAGGCCCCAGGAAGTTTAGAGATCTGGTGGGGTGGGTGTGGTGGGGACATCCTTGTGGAGACACAGGAGGTGGGGCAGAGGAAGTGTGGGATATAGAACTTTGGAGGTTGGGAATGGTCCGGGAGGGGAATAAAATCTGAAATGTAAAAACAAACAAACAAACAAATAAATAAATAAATTTTAAAAATTAAAAAAAAGATTAATAGTGAAAATATATAAAGAACTCAAACACTAGATATCAAGAAAACAAATAATCCAGTTTAAAATGAGGTATAGATTTAAACAGAGAATTCTCAATAGAGGAAAATTAAATAGCTAAGAAACAATTAAAAAACTGTTCAATGTTCTGAGCCATCAGGGAAATGCAAGTTAAAACTATTTGGAGACTTCACCAAACAGAATGGCTAAAATCAATAATTCAAGTGACAGCTCATGCTGGTGAGTGTATGGAGCAAGGGGACACTCATTCATTGTTGATGGAGTTGAAAACTTTATACAGTCACTATGCAAATTGGTATGGCATTTTGTCTTGAAGATGGGAATCAATCTGCATCAAGTCCAGCTATCCCACTCTGGGGTATATACCTAAAGGATGCTCCATTCTACCACAAGGACACTTGCTCAACCATGTTGATTGCTGTTCTACTCTCAATACCCAGATACTAGAAAAATGGCATCATGAAATTTACAGGCAAATGAATGGAACTTGGGAAAGAAACCATCCTGAGTGAGTAACCTAGACCCAGAAAGATAAATATGCTATTATTCCCTTATATGTGGATATTAGGCATTAAACAAATAATAACAAACCTACAATCTACAGACCTAGAGAATTTAGGTATTAAAGAAGGGATTGGGGGTTGGGGAGCAGGAGGACATGGGTCTCCCTGGGAGGAAGAAAGATAATCGAGTTTGTGGGGGGACTGGGGTAGGGAGGTCATAAACAGAAGGATCAGGTGTGTGGGTACGAGACAGGATTTGAGAGCAGAAATTTGGGAAGAGACAGCTGAAATTGAGGGTTATATAAAGGATGGTATGGAAAACTAGTACAGTAGAAACTTCTTAAAACATATGATGTCAATCCTAGTGAGGTCTCCTAATAATGTGGGAGACAGAGTATCAACCAACTGACCATCTCTTGTCACCAAATATCCAATACCAGGATTCAGTTGTGTGGTCCAAGAAGACCCAGAGAAATCCCCAAACATCCTGGTCAGTTGCTTAGACAATTGGTTGCTCTACACAAACTGACACCAGGACCCATGGCTGAGGATGACATGAACACAACTATTGAATATGGAGAAGATGAATAGTGCCTACATAGAGCGTACACCCCTGCTTGGGGTAGAAAAGAGAAAAGTATCAACAAAATGACTCCTAGAAATATTCTACTGTACTCATAGATCAGCGCCTATACAGTTACCATTAGAGAGGCTTTCTCTGTCAGCAAATAGGAACAGACAGAGAGATATAGATGTGGATGCAGATACAGACACAGATGATACAAGACCCACAACCAGATACTATATGGAGAGAGAGAGACAGAGACAGAGACAGAGAGACAGAGAGTCAGAGACAGAGAGACAGAAAGAGAGAAAGAGAGACAGAGAGAGACAGAGTCAGTCCTTGGAACACAGAGTTCAAAATAGAAAAATTCTGTCAAATCCCTCCCCTCAGAGCTTAGGGAACCCCACAGATGAGGCAGAAAAGATAGAAAACACCAGGAGAACAGGGCCTTTTGGATGAATTCAGCTCATATGAACTCAGAGGCTGAAGCAGCAAACTTGGTTCTTTATCATGTCCTCTGCCTATATAGTATAGATATTAGGCTAGTATTTTTATGGGACTCCTGAGTGTGTGAACTTGTGAGTCTCTGATTCTTGTGCCTGCTCTTGGAGCTCTTTTTCTTCCGTTGGGTTGCCTGGCCCAGCCTTAATATGATGGTTTTATTTTTATCTTATATTTTACTTGTCATGTTTGGTTGTTATCTCTTAGATTCTTATTCTTTTCTAATGAGGGACAAAAAAAAAAGAATTGTTTTCAAAGGGGAGGGGGCGGGAAGGGGAAAAGGAGGGGATGGGAGGAGAGAAAGAGTTATAAGTATTGAAGGAAGGGGAAACTTTAATGAGGATATACTGTATAATGAAAGAATCTGTTTTCAATTAAACAGAAAAAAACCATCCTGAGTGAGGTATCCTAGACCCAGAAAGACACATATGGTATATATTATCTTGTATGTGGACATTAACTGTTGAGTCAGTGATAACCAATCTATAACCTATAGAACCACAGAAAAGTAAGGGACTAGAAGTTACAGATAGATATTGTTAGCAAATGAAAATACAACAGATACTTATGAATAGATGGGGAGCTGGAACAGGAGCTGGAACAGGAGGATAAAGTAGGAGGGGGAGTTGAGAGGGGATTGAGGGAAGGAATGCAAGGAGAGACAGCTAACATTAAGGGGATTTGATGGTTGTATGGAAACTTAATACAATAATAGCTTCCAGATAGATAGATAGATAGATAGATAGATAGATAGATAGATAGATAGATAGATAGACAGACAGACAGACATAGATGAAGGCTATAAATGAAATTATTAAATAATAGGGAAGACAGAGTCCCAACCAACCATCTTTGCCACAAAATAAAACTTCTACTACTGGGATTGGGCTACATGTAATTGAGTGATTGGTCAAAGGGGTCCCACAAATTCCCAAACAACTCAAGCTGTTATTAAACAATAGGTTGCTCACCACAATCTGACAAGAAGGCCTTCTTGCTAAAAGCAACACCTATAAAACTTATGGAACATGGAGAGATTAAACTGGTGCCAACATAGATTCCTCATACCCACATTCTAGCGTGTTTGGTACAAGAAGGTACTTTCCATGCTACCAAAAGAGAAGCAGAACTGCCAAGCCCACTACAAACCCATTGATCTTCAGTGGTGCCCTGCCTGCAAGATATGCTAGGACAATGGTGGCATCAAGCTTGTGGGAGTAACCAGCCAATGGCTGATTCAATGTAAGTCCCACTTCACAAGATGAAACCCATATTCAACACTGTTTGGGTAATGAAGAACCCGAGACTAGCCAGAGCAGGGACCTAGGTCAAACCCAGATACTACTGATATTAAAACAAAGTACCAAACTTGCTCAGCCATCATTGGAGATGCCTCCTCCTTCAACGGATGGGAACAAATGCAGATACGCCCAGCCAGATGCTATACAGAGAATGAGAGACCTTGAAAGGCCCTAAGTAAGATGTCTCCATTAAATTCTTCCCCTCGAAGATCAGGAAAACCCATGGAAAAGGAGGTCAACACACCAAGAAAACAAAGACCTCTAAATCAACATGAGCGAAGTTATATGAATTCATAGAGACCAAAGCATCATGCACAGGTTATGAAGAGGTCTACACCAGGTCCTCTGTGTACAGATCATGGTTTCCATTTAGTGTTTTAATGGGATTCATAAGTATGCACCAGTGGGTCTCTGATTCTTGTGCCTTCTGTGAATTCTTTCCCTTTTGTTTGTCTTGCTCAACTCTGATGGTTTTTATTTTTTAATATCTCATCATATCTTGTTTCATTTTATTATTTTCTCTTAGAAGCCTAGTTTTTTTTCTAATGAGAGACAGAAATTTAGAGGATCTGGGTGAAAAGGGAGGGAGGGAAAAACTGGGAAGAGTAGAAGGAGGAAGAAACTGTAACCAGAATATATATGTAAGAAAAGAGTATTTTCAATAAAAGAGGGAAAATCAAATTTATTTCCAAAGTATCGATCTTATTAAGGCTCAGTCTCTAAACTCTGTCTTTTAAGCCCAGCATCTGTTTTATCCTACATATTACATCAACCATGACTTAAGAGTGTCACTGTCAATTTGCACAGGGTACCTCTTCACCAAAGGCCCATGCAGACTCATACAGAACCCTCTGCCCAGCTTTCCTTTTGTGCTAGCACCTGGCCCTTTACTCCCAGACCATTTTATTTTCTCAAACCCTCATGATTGTCTTTTCATGGTCTCTAGCTCTCTGTTCTGCCCTCAGGAAATTACTGCCTAGGCAGGGAACCTTGGGCCATGATGAAGATTATCTAATGAATGACAGGTTTGTTTGTTTGTTTGTTTGTTCCTGCCTTGCTGTTTGCAATAGTGTGCATTCACCATTTTACACGGTAACAGTGTCTTCTTCACAGGACTTGCCGATCCATATGCTTTACTTTATTACAGTGGCCGCCCTAGTGGACATAACGTAGTCTACTACTGGTTCTTTTGCATTCCCCGAAGTACTGGTGATTCTGAGTGTCTTTTCCTTTGTTTATTATGCATTAGCTGTTTTCATTGTATTGTTGAATCGTAGAAGTTATTTATAGACTTTTTCTTTCTGGTTCTTTATTAGAAGTTGTAATTTTACACAATAGATAACCAAATGAAATATTTAAATCTGTTACTATCATTTTGGCTCTTTTCTTCTAGAAACCTTCCAAAGAGTTCCATTGAGCACAGCATGAAGAAATTGCCATCAACTACCATGTCCCAATAAGGCCATCTGCCCTATATTTAAAGGGTATTATGGTCCATTCTAAGCCTAAAAATTCGTTGCATGAGAATATGTGCACCTGCAAGATAATTTGGCTTTAACAGACTCAGCTTTTCATTTTACCAATTCTTCCTTATTTCCAGAAATTATCTTAAATACCATCTTCTCAAAACTTCTCCAACAATCACTTTATAAAATTAATACTTTCTGCCTTGATTCTCTCTGCTCCTTATAACAAGATCTTGATGCATTCACACGTGTAGGACCTATTTTTCTTGCTTTAAAGGTTGAAACCGGCCTCCCTTGCAGTGATACATGGAACATGCTGGAAGGGCTATGTCCCTCTCATTTACTCTGGTGTTACCATGACAAGAGAGTCACAAAAGTTGCGACACAAATCTACTGATATTGTTATCAATATTTTCACGTCAGAAGTAATCTCAATGGCTGCCAAAAAACATGGATAAAACTATGTATTTTATGCTTGGTAAAACTTTGAAATGAGAAACAAAGTAAGACAGTGTCAATGCTATTGAATTTGATCCAGAAATGGAACAGGATATAATTAAGAGTCAAAACAACACATTTGAGAAGAAGAAAACATACTACCCCAAATTGCTTCATAACAAAACTAACTGGCCCCCTCTTTTCTGTTGGCAGAATGGACAGGTAGTTAAAGTTTGTACTCTGAAGTTAACACTATCTGACTAGAACCTCAGTATGCAGTTCTGGTTACTTGCCCAGCCTCACTAGTAACTCATTCCCTGAAGGTTTCTCTCAGTTGCAATGAAATGTTTTTGCTTCATACCAGTCCTAAAACCAAATGAGACCTCAGTCCGTGTGATCTGCTGTCTTCTTTGGCTGTTTCTAGAATGGCCTTATATTGTGTGTCTCAGAGAAAATCTCATTAGAAATAATTATTTCTTGAAAGAGCAAGGAAGACTGTAGGAATCACTTTTTTGTCTTTTTCTTTTATTTCGTTTTGCTTATTTTAAAACAGGAGATTAAAGCTATAATTTCACACAAGCTAAGCAAGCTCTCTACTGCCATCCATATCCCATACCCCTGCCCCATCCCACACCTGCCCCTGCCCACCTATTCTTTGCCCAGACAACTCTTGAAAGTGCAATTTTTCTGCCTCGATCTTCTGACTAGCTGTGATTTCAAGGTATAGACACCAGACCAGACTAGGTTTCCCTCTTGATGACATGAGTCTGAAAGATAAACTAGCAAAAATTATAGGGCAGAAATTAGAATCACAAGATGGGAGAAAGGCATGCTAATCACTACCCGACAGCTATTGTGGAGCCCTGATCCAAAGCCTGCTCTATTCTTTGCTATTCTTTGGGCCAACTGATTGTGAACTATGAAAACTATGCTCTCCTTGTTCCTCTCCTGTCCCTAGTGCCCAGTGACTATCAATGTCCCTGGTGCCTCATTTGTGGTCTGAGAAGGAGCAGATCTACAGGAAGAAGGCAAGGAGGCAAGTGCAAGTTTTTTGAGAGCCATTCAGTCATGTTCCTGGTGTTATGATTCTATTGAATTCCTTTGGCTTTTTCCTTCAGCAGCAGTTCTTAAAATAACCTAAACCTATGATCCATGAAACTGAAACAGAAATGAAATCAGAGGTAATCTGATTTCACTCTGACTCCCTTTGCTATTGTTTCTGAGGCAACTGGGAACATCTGAGAGACTGTTCCAAGTGGGGGAAATTAAGTCTGCTCTGTCAGATGCAACGTGTGTAGCTGGGGGATAGGCCTGTGTTTAAAGCCAGCCTTGTTGAAGGCTCTGGAAAACATTTAGATTCCAATTTCCTTTCAGTCCTCCAACATCAAGAGAGCCATACTTCAGAGTGTCAGCTGCATCGGCTCTCTTCTTCATCACTTGTGCTTCTGTGGCTGAAGATAGGCCTTGCCCTTGGAAATAAGTGTGCTCAGTAATTAGTCTGAAGCTTTTGAGTAGACAAACAATGGCAAAATTAGCCTGGGTTGATTAGGAAAATTAGGGCATGAGAAAAACCTGAGTTTATAACAATAGAAGCCCTCAGAAAAGTGTAGTCTGCCATTTATCCACAAGCTTTGCCTCCAGTCGTGGATTTAACAAAACACAGACCAAAGGTACTTGAGGAAAGGGTGTGTGTATATAAATGTATTCTTTTTTACGACATTGCCTAAACAATACAGCATAATGACAATTGACACAACAGTTACATTGTTTTTATATTTTAATATAATATAGTTATTATATCTTATTACTTATTATAAATTATGTAGAGATGACTTAACGGATATGGGTGAGCTTACACACAAACATGACATTCTGTAGACAGTGCTTGAGCGTCTATAGAATTTGCTATCTGAAGCCAAAACCTGCAGATGCCAAGGACTGAAGATTCTTAGAAGAAACCATCACCTCTGTTTTGCTGAAGTGTATTTGTGAATGTGTATCCAGAAATGCATGAGCTTATGATTTGAGTTCAAGTTATTACATGTGTTTGGGGTACGTAACAGTCAAAAAGACTGTTTCCTCTTTCTTCCCTTGTCTATGTATGGTTTTAGACTACTGTGGGCTTTGGTAACATCACAGTGGAGAATATGACCCTGGTTAACTGAAATTACATTGAGCTGCAATATGGCCATGAACATCCTTTCCTTGGGAATCTCACAATCTATAATACAAAACCACTCAAAAAAGAGAAAACTCTTAAATGGATTATGTACAGTATAAAGCTATTAGTGAGCCCCAATGACAGAAGAAACAGGAAGGATTACATTTTAAGAGTTCTGTGGACACTGAACCAGTGACATGTGGGTTGTCAGAGAATAGCAACACTTAGGTGACCCTGAAAGGGGGAAATGGGTGGGCTGAATATGCAGAGAACAGGTAGGCATAGCAGAGCTCCTCAGGACAGGGCAGTTTCAGGAGACACGGGTAAGGAGGAGCTGAGTAGAAGAGGAGGCCACACAGCCTTGATGTAGACTCCAAACTTTAAGATTGACTCACTCCATAGATTGAAACTGTTATGATGGCATTACAAATGTTTCAGAAATGTAGGGTGTTTAGTGAAAAGGCCGTAGCCACGATTTCTGACCCCTGTGAGCAGCACCTGTGTAAACACCCCAGTGAGATCTGATAATAGGGTTTATTTTTTTATTTTTGTTTTTTTATTTTATTATCATGTAGTACTCATACATGTACATAATACATTTTGATAGGGATCGTATGGATAGCTTATAATCTGACCCCCTCAGGTAACAGATATATGAAACCCAGAGAGCTGCACAAGTTTGACCAGTGAAGATCTACCTTAGATTTCTTGTCTGCCTTCCAGGTTGGTGATTGGAAAGGGGACCTAGATCAGCAGACGCTGTAAGGAACAGAAATGTTCAGAATTTCTTCTTGAATGGATGGTTATATTCTTGGACGAGTGAGGCATGCTGGTGATGTTACAGACTCTTGTGTGACACTAGATACTGTGGCATCACTGGTTCAGTGAGGGAGGAATCAAGAATCATCTTCTGAAGTCCTTGATAAGTGGAAACCTCCTTCACCCACACTTGTCCTTGTCTGGGATACAGAACTGTCTCTCACCAAAGTAAACACTTGAGCATTCAGAAAGGCAGGTGATCATCCAATTCTAGCTTCGCTTCTAGAGCCGTATTATTTGAGAAAGAAGTCTTCTTAATTAAAGCAGTTTCTGGTTTTGCCAGACCACATCTTCCACTGTATTCACAGAGTAAACTTTGACTGTCTTGGGGCTCATGGAGCCTGAGGTCAAGTACAGCTTTGTTCCTGTCAGTGCTATTAGTGTAGGGTCTGGGCTTTCTAAGACCAGGCTCATAGCAAACTGAAGGTATGACAGTTTTGTGTTTCAGCCTCTTCTCTGGACCTAGAGACTCCTCCAAAGATAAGAGACTCATTTCCTTCCCTTACTTGAGTTAGCAGCTCTGTCACTGTGTACACTGCTTCCAACATAGGGTACTTGCACTACAGAGTATGGACTGCCTGGGGCTCTCACTGCTATTCCCTGATTCTCACCCTTCCAACACATGTGAAGCCACGTGACTGTGAACAACAGAAAAACACATGCTGATAGGTTGAAAAGAACCTCTGTTAAACAACAGGAGCTTTAATTTTAGTTAATCTTAACAGAATAGGTTATCAAAGTGGACCATATAAAGACTCTCTTGGAAGACAGTCCCTAGACATTTTCTGAAGATTTTCTTGTAAGAGAAGGGAAGTTGACTCTCACCTCTTACAGCTCAGTTTCATGCCCTTCCTCAAAAAACATAAAACATAGTCTGAAACTACCACCACCCAAATGTATAACACACTGGGTACTTAATGATCATGCACCAGGAATCAAAGTGTTCCTTTACTGGCATCTATCCTTCTGATAGAGTGAGGAGAGAAAGACTAGCAAAATAATTTAAGGGAATAGCCGGGCATGCTGTGAATTTCCATGATGCAGAATGAGTCTGAAGTTGGGATCAGTCTCAGGATCCAGGCCACATTTTAAAGAAGACATCTATAAAACTTGACTTTCTGGAAAACGAAAACTCTCAGAAGCAAGTTGGGCCTATGTACCAACTCTTTAAAATGCCTGAAATTATGACTCCACTAACTTCACACCTAGGCATTTATTATAATAACACCATAGAACATGGAAACAGATTTATTTCAGCATTGATCACAACATCAAGAACTCAAAAAGGGTAACAGTGTGGGACTAGTTAAGAAACTTTTAATGGGAATAAACAATAGAAAAATTATACCACCATCAAAAATTATTTATATAGAGTCCTTAATGGCACAGAGGAATGCTTCTGGCAGACTTTTAAACTCATCACATAAACTGAACAATGCAAAGGAGTCTTTACTGTTTCAAACTAATGTCTTCATGTAGTTTAAAAACTCACTGTAAATATGTGAAAACCAGGAATAGTTGGTTTTTCCCTGTTTTAAAAGTTCTTTTGCTAATCAAGATATTTGCTAATCAAATATCTTGTAAAGTATATTTCCATAGATGAAATATTCTTCCTTGGATTACAAATCATGTCCTCTTCTCTGTCTCTTCCTCACTCACAGCAACTAAAGCTGCTTTGAAAGCAAGGAATGTGAACTTTCCTCTGCAAAGCTTCCCCTAGCTTCCGTGATGTCCCTATGGTTCTCTAGACCCCCGCTCAGGGATATCTTTTGCCTCCACAACGGAAGTGTAACTTCCCGTTCTAGCCACCGCTTTCAAGTTGATCATAAGTAGTTGAGAATTAGTGGGGAAATACCTATTTGGAACAAGATGTTAAACTCAGAATGGAGAATTCAGAGACAAGGTCTTGTCTTTCAGACTCCTGCAGCCTTCTTGCCCAGAGTGTTGGGCCTCAGTATCCACATGATGACTTTTTCCCAAATGTGAACTTTTGGACTTAACTCAAGACTGAGGTGGGATCTGTAGTCAGTAAAACCCCTTGTGCATATTGTGTACTTCACAGTTTGAGGGGTTCTGTCTAACAAGGAACATGTGCAGCAACTTGGAGACAGGACAATTGACCTTTTGTACCAGCTCTGTAGCCAGAAACATTTGACCTTGAGAATATGGATGTCTTTACCTAAGAAATACAGCATCTGCATTTGCATTTCATATGTGAAAGATAGGAGTAATAAAGCATCCCCATTGCAAGGTGAGAACAGATCAAATTAGGCAGTGCAGAGCTTCTAGAATCCTATCTGGCATGGGATTAAAACTTGAAAGGTTTTTACCACCATCAGTAGGATTATGTAAGACAGTTGTAAGGATCAAATGAGAAAATGGACACTCAAGGCTGCTGTTGATGCCTTAAAGAGTCTTATGCAGATGTAAAAAGAACAATCTTCAGCCCAAAAGTCAACCATAAAATGAAAGTTGTAGAAAAGAATTAACATAAAAACTATGGTGATCCGTAGATAGCATAGACCTAAATGCCACAGTGACAACCCCATAGAAGAAAAGCAAAGTGGATTTCCTCATTATTCAGTTCCTTTCCACCCAGGGTAAAGGACAACTGTTGAGAGTGAAGGAAGTTTTAGTGAATCCATTCTCTCATATCCCCATGTACACTTTCCAGAAAATTCTCCTACCATCTAGGCTACTGGTGAGTAAGTTCCATAGACATTTCCTAAGGCCTTCAAACTCTCCAACTAGGAGAATGGAGAATCTGGGCTTTACTCAAGGCATATCAGCTGTCAAGCAAAGTGTCCAACGCTCTTGGATAGGGAAAGGGATGCAAGAAAAGTTTTCAGAAATAATCCTCATAACCTGGGCTGTGAACAAAAAGCCTTAGGGATTCATTCCTGGAAAGGAAGACGAAACTGGGAAGACAAAGCAGAATGAGCCAAAGCTGGGAAAGTGGAAAAGGAAATCTGGAGTGAGACACGAGTGAAGGCATTCGTCAGAGGAGCAGGAATGGAAACCCACAAGGAAGTATGTTTCTTCTCTCCCTGGAGAGTTAGTCCTTGGTCACTTAAGCAAAATGTCGATCACATTCATCATATGGTTTGAGGGAAAAAGTGAGTCATAAACCAAATTGACACTAATAAGTATGAATACTAAACTTCTGAATTTATACCACAGGGTTTCTTTTTCTGAAATAGCCAGTGGGCAGGACACTTTGGGTTTTGGTTTTTGTTCGTTCGGTTGTTCGGTTAGGTTGGTTTGGTTGGTTTGGTTTGTATGTCCCACCCAAGGGGATTTTAAAGATGTGTCTTAGTTCGGGTTTCTACTGCTGTGAAGAGACACCATGACCATGGCAACTCAGAGGACAAACATTTCACTGGCGCTGTCTTACAGTTTTGAGATTTAGCCCATTATCATCATAGCAGGAAGCATGGCAGCATGCAGGCGGACATGGTGGAGAAAGACCTGGGAGTTCTACATCTTGATCCAAGGGCACCCAGAAGAAGACTGGCTTTTCCCCACTGGGTGCAGCCTGAGCATAGGATGAAACCTTCAAAGCCCACACCCACAGTGACAAGCCACACCTACTCCAGCAAGACCTACCTCCTAATAGTGCCAGTTCCTGTGGACCAGGCATATTCAAACCACCACAAGGTACATTCTGTCTGATCATCCTCTGAGAGTGGAGATGCTATTCACACCTCTATTTTTCTAACAGGCCATTCTTTCTCCCAGATTCCATTATCTTTTTTGTCTACTCTTCCTTCAATCCTTTCACGTTTAATGGTATTTCCTATATTTTCATTATCTGCTCTTTGACAATACGGTAACACAGATGATTCAGGACCAAGGAAGGAAGATAAATTTTGTGGATTAGGAATGGTGGAGAGCATGAAAATCTAGAACTAATGTACTCTGCTATAAAGGTTTGTTTCCTGGTATCTCTAGAGTTCTCTATCACACATGTCCCACCAGGTGATTCAGTGCATACTGTAATCACCTTCAAGGGACAGGCTCCCAGATCAAGTATAATACAGGCAATTATCATGTTTGCTGACAGTATCTTGTTCGTGGTGGTTCTCTGTTCAGTGTATATGTGAACATAACCAGACATTGTCTGGGAATTAGCTGGTCTTTGCACCACTATCTCATGCTTTGTTCCTAGACATATGCACTCTCAGAAGGATATGTGTTGGTATTTCTTCCCTAGCTATCTGGCTGATTCTTACTCATTTTGCATAATTCACTTCCTTTATTTTGTAGTCAGTATAAAAAGTGTTTCATCATTCCTCATTAGATCATAAATGGTCATGGTCTACAGGCTTGGTTATCAGACGGTGAGTTATCAGGAAGTAGAGCATCTTTAGAAAGTGGCACCCAGGGAGAAAAGAGATGCCATTGAATGGATATAAGGCCCCTGTTTCTCTCCCCCCTCTTATTCTTCCCCCACTTTTCCTTCTCCTCCTTTTTCTCCTTGTCTGACTCCTTGACATTAACAGCTTTCCCCCAACCTGTGTTTCTTCAATAATAATCTATTATAGCAGACAGAAAAAAACATTATGGTGATAGTCTCAATATTTTGTCACAGAAACAGAAAGCTATAATACATATATTATTTATATTTTTCTTTGTATTCATGTTCTCTGAATATTTTTATTATAGGCAATCATTTTTCTTCTTTTCCCACAAGTATTAGGAGCTATATAAAAGACTAAAGAGGTTTTGATGATCCATATGTATGAATTTCAAATGTGTGGAAAACAATCAGCAATATTAAAACATCCATTGGATGATTAATCCTCCATGAACTAAATGTTCCACTGCACACAAAATCAATATCAAAACTATTAAATAATTTTGGTATCTATTTTTATATGGAAATCTTGCGATAAATACTGAGTCTTATTTAAGTTATTTTTTTTAAAAAAATATGTATTGGTAGGTTGGTTGGTTAGTGGGTTTGGTTTGGGTTTTGGTTTTGGTTTTAGACAGAGTTTCATTTTGTAGCTCTGGCTGTCTGTGAATTCTCTATGTATACCAAGCTGTCCTTGGCCTCAAATTGACAGAGATCTGCCTCTCTGCCTCTGCCTCTGTCTCTGTCTCCTGAGTGCTGGGATTAAAGGCATATGCACATGCTTTGCTTAGCCTAAAAGGTTTTAATTAATGAATCAGAATGGATAAGTACATGACTGATTGTTTCCTAGGGAGTTGTGGGAAATGGTTGTAACGGGAGACCAATATTATTAAATCAAGAAGCATGCTGCAAAAACTGTACAATCACACTGATATTGTATGAAGAGTACTCATGCACAATATTTGCAAAACAAAAAATATTCATTGGGGGGCTGGAGAGATGGCTCAGTGGTTAAGAGCAGTGACTGCTCTTCTAGAGGTCCTGAGTTCAGTTCCCATGAACCACATGGTGGCTCACAACCATCTGTAATGAGATCCGATGCCCTCTTCTGGTGTGTCTGAAGACACTGATGACAATGTACTCATATATATAAAATAAATAAATTTTAAAAATACTCATTGGTTTAAAATAAACTTTAAAAGTTTTCTATATCAAAGGTAAAATCTGAATCCAAGGCAACAGGCTAACATGTAATGAAGCTTCCAGAAGCAGGCTTACCTGGAGTTAAGAATCTTATAAGACAGGTTGACTGATTAGAACTTCAGTAATTGTGGGAGTTGAAATGTTGCAGTTCTAATGTCAATATACCATGGGCTATTTTTAGAGCCCTTAGTAGTTATTTATAACCCACCCCTCTGTTTGACCTTAGATAATTGTAACTTTAAGGCGAATCCTTTTGGAATGCCAATAGATCACTGACTTCAACCAACCCCAAAACTCATAATGTTATCAAAGATTGGCTAAAGTCTACAGCAGAAGTTTTCTTTCTTTGCTGTAACCTGATGTCTCCACAAATGCAACATAAGTGTCTTAATATATATCAGTAACTATGAAAGTGTCATAAACTGGTTACCAGATTGGAACATGATATTCTGGGTGATCTGAACCCATGTTCCCAGGCAAAGATCATTCATATTTGAGTCCAGAATAAACTGGCTCACGGTCCTTCTCGGTTCTACTTTACATTTTTAAAACAAGCTGCTAACACCAGATGACTATTGTAACTGGATCCTGAGTAGATAAAGACTATGGTGAGAACTATTTTTAACACCACTACCAATTTTCTTGCCTTATATAGGAGGAGGAGACAAAGCATTTAGTGACCTAATCGTCAAAATAATGATTATGTGGCTACTGGTTCGAGCCCCAGATTATCTTCATGTAGATACATCTGCTGCAGCTTCTCTTCTGATCGTATGGCTGTCTTCAGTCTCATCTCGTCTCATCTGTGACGTCAGAAGAGGCAGTTGGTGTAACAGAAATCTAGTGAGTTTGGGACTCAAGTTTCATGAACTTGAAAAGAAAATGGTTCTCCTCTTGGAACTTTGATTTATTTACCAATGTCAACCTAAATAGCAAGAGAAAGATTCGTCAAATAATAATGATATTTATTTTGTAATATCATAACAAAGCAACGGCAATAAGTATGTTCTACACTGATACTGGGGAATATCAAGATTCAGCGGGCACTTACAGAAGCGAGATTTTTTTTTTATTCTAAAACAAACATTGGGTAGAAATGTGTGGGTAGCAGGAGCGGGGATAGTTGGTCAGGAAAGATATCCTTAGGGGGAGGAAGTGAGCCGGAGAAGAGAGTCATAACACGTGTAGAAAGAAGGTGACCTTTAAGTCACATCATTGGGTTTTTTGTGTTGTCCACCTAGTAATGCTTTCCTGCCTCAATGGTACAACACAGGATTTCTCAAACATGCTGTTACATGTAGTTCTACATACCAACCTCTACATTGCATGTGTCATTAGCATCTTAAATATCTACCTAGGGTTATTCACTTTAGTGTTATAACAAGTCACAGGTCAGTTGCCCTCAGGTGCTACAGTAAATCCATGCTTGTGCCAGTGGCTTCTGCCAGCTCTGGTTGCCTATGGTTGATATATCTGAGCTTCCAGCCTTCTTTGCCAGGGGGTTTATTCTCATTTTCTCATATGCTCATTTTGTTCATTTTGTATAAGGTCTTCTCCACCTACTTTTCTGCCTCAATAGGAACTATGAGCATGAAAATGAAGGTTAGTAGAAGCTTTCAAAGATAAAAATGAGAAAGATTACAACGAATGTTTTGAAACAATAATCCAACAACATGGGGATTAGTAACCAGAGTGTTGGTGCCAGGCCGGGATGAACCAAATGTCCTTGAAGTTCTAGTTTTTGCTTTTCATTTGACCCTTGTTCAAAGTTGTGGTTCTGGAAGAATGTTCATGATAGTCACTGTCAATCAATCCCACACAAGAACCCTTCCTTCCTTCCTTCACAACCTCACTAACCTACTTACCTTTTGTTGTGATTAACAAAGTGACTATATCTGGATTGTGACGTTTATAGTTGAAACATAGGACCAAACTTGGAACCCTCTCAGAATCAGATGTGATAACAGGCTACATCCCCGGGAGTTGGTGATAGTATTTTCTGCTTCCAAAAGCTACATAAGAAAGAATTAGGAGGCAAGACGACTTAGTGCCTCCAAACTATTGTCCAAACCTCAAGGACAAGAGTTACTTCTTTCCTCTTTGTGCTTAGTGTCCTTGGATGCCCAGCTTCTTGCCTGACTTAGATGCGGGTTGAAAAGGGGAATGAATATATTGAAGAAAACTAGAGATGCTAGAAATTTTGTTTAATTGCGTAAAATGTAAATATTTGAAATGAATGTGTAAATGTCCATTTGTTATTACTACAATCTCACACTTTATCTTCATTTCTAATTGCTATTTAATCAGCAATAGCCGGGAGCACTCCATCTTTTAGTTTCTGCCCCTGTTAAGCAAGTAACAATCTACAAACAAACACTTAAATAAGTGCTACTTAAAGGAACCTTTCATCCTTTTGTAATGTTAAGAAACATTTCATGATGCAAATGAGTCCACCCTGCAATTTTAAAGTAGGCTATTCAAAGTCTCCATTACCTATTCTGTTTAGAATTTAATTGCACATGATAAAGTACATATTACTTTTCTACTGGTGCTGTAATAAATTCCTATACTTAACAGCATAAAACAAAATTTTATAGCTCATATTTCTGCATGTCAAACATCGCATTCAAAAGAACTCACCTCAAATAAGGTATGGCCAGGATGGATGCCTGGGGCTTGCTGGTCAGCGAGCTTTGCCCAAAGGGCAAATTCCATGTCTCTGTGAGAGAACTTGCTTCAGAAAATCAGGTAGTACTAGTGAGATGGCTTAGTGGGTAAGAAGTCTTGTCACCAAGCCTAAAGATCTGATTCTATCACCAGAACCCATATGATGGAAGGAAAGAACTGACCTCTTTCTAACGTCCTGTTACCATTACATATGTGTGTGGCATGCCCAAATCCCTCCCATGCCCAAATAAAAATGGATATATTTTCATTTAAATTTATATATATATGAATTTATACATATGAAAGATATATATGATATATATTTTAAAATATATTGGTAATATATTTACATACAGGTATACATATACATAGGTAGAGTCACTACCTCTTAAAATTTATATGTATATATTTAAATATATGTTTACATATATTTGTGGATGGCTCCTTAAATATACTTAGAATATATAGGTAGATGACTCCTTAGGAAGACACTCAAGGTTAGTATCTGGCTTATATACATACAGTGCATGTGTATGTACACACACACTGTTGTACTGATAACCTGCACAGAGATATTACTTCCTATTCTAAGATATATCTCAAACAAGATTGTTAAAACTATTAGTGAACTGTACTCATTGGCTCTTTTTATCTGTAAACCTGTATTTTTCAGAGGGAAAAAAGTGCACAAACAAGATTGAAACCATGATTATAGTCAAAAGTTGAATTTTAACATTTTTGTGACCTGTGTGTAGTAAGAATTCTCTTGACCATTTTAACCCTGTATTTTATCTTATCTGTAAGTTCTTTCTTATCTACAAACCTGTACAATATACCTGCAAACCTCTTTATACTATCTTTTACAGAAAAAAATATCTTTGGATAAAAACATAGTAACTCATTTTAATTTAACCTTTTAAATTTAAAGACATCACATTCCTTAGACACTGTAACTTCAAATGGCACAAAAATAATACAGACATAGCCACTGTTAATTAAGGTGGTCAAGGCCTCTCTTTTAATGCTTTACTTAAAACATGTATTTTTCTTTGCAATCAACCTCACTGACTTGACCTAAATCAGTTTTTTTATAGCATAAGTTAAGATCGTGGCTACACAGGAAGAACTCCATGGCAAAAACTACTCAGGTTGGACCTGGATGCTTGGATTGATGTTTCCTGCTGCTACTGACAAGACCACTTTCCATCCTTCACATTGTAGGCCTCCCTATTTCAAACTCAGTGCACCGAGTCTATCTATTTCATACCTTTCCTTTCTCCTTCAGCCATATCTTAACGGGAAAAAAATTACCCATTGACACTCCTCAAATCACAGCAAGGTGATTGGGCGTGGAGGTTCACAAGAAGGCTGTGTCTTCCTCCGTCATTTTCCTGTTCACCTTGTGTTTACCTAACATAAGGAAATAACTGATCTGCCATTTGTTCTTTATTTCTGCTTTCCTCTACCATTTCCTATCAAAATAACCAATCACCTAGGCTGAGTCCATCAAAGTCATTTTACAGAAGTGTTGCTCGATTCTACAATCATAAATAAAACCTACTGAAACCTTCAGACTAAATGTGTTGTCCTGTCCTTTAATGATCTCTACAGAAAAAGAAAATAGCTCTACGCTCTGTATTCCATTCCCATTGGCCCTTTTCATAAGTGCTCTTGAAAAAGATACATCCTTTCATGAGTTAAATATACTTGGCCCATGGAGTGGCACTATTTGGAGGTGTGGCTTTGTTGGGATCAGTGTGTACTGTGGTCATGGACTTTAAGACCCTCATTCTAGTTACCTAGAAGTCAGTCTTCTCCTAACTGCCTTCAGATGAAGAGGTAGAACTATCTGCTCCTTCTGCACCATGCCTGCCTGGATGCTGCCATGCTCCCCCTTGATGATGATGGACTGAACTTCTGAACCTGTAAGCCAACACCAATTAAATGTTTGCCCTTATAACATCTGCATTGGTCATGGTGTCCATTGACAGCAGCAAAACCCTAACTAAAACACACGTCTAGGTAAGAAAAGCTGGGAAATTGGACACAAGGAGACAAAGAGTGTCAGTGACAAAGGAAGAAATCTCTCAACTGTTTTCTCAAGTTACAATAAGAATTTTCTGCAATTAAGATGAATTCAAGTTCTGAAATATCTGGGTAGGATTAGGATGAACACACACAGACAGGCTAGACAGTTCTAGGCACAAGAGAGCACTCCTGTCAGTGCCAGAATACAGATACAACATGAAAGAATCCAGTACAAAAACCCCTCATATGGCAACTTAATAGTTGCTTATTTCAAATAAAGAAATTCTGAAAAGAGCTTTTCCAAAATGTGGTAACTGAATATAGAGTGGGTTTGTTCTGTAATGAGTGCAAAGCCTTTCTAGCCCAGCATGGCCTTGTTAGGGACAGAATGACATGATTTCTGCTCCTAGGACGGTGCCAGCAGACGTGGGCCTCCATGAGTGTCCATGGCTGCTATAGGCCTAAGGCTTGTTTATATTACAATGTACATGTTTTCATATTCCTCAAAGGAATGTCCTCCCCATTAATGATTCCATGAAAACTAAAAGTAACAGAAGTCCAGGAGTGGGAGTGGGGGGTGGGGTATGTCTTTAGCAAAATGGTAAATGCTGGGAGCTTCAGGAGAGCCTTTAAGGCTGTGGAAAAAACTCTAGAAAACATGAGTTCAAAACTATATAATTTGGCAACTATGCAAAAATATAAGGATGCAATATGAATTGTATAACGTCATAGACCTAAAAACACAGAAGAAGATAAACCATGAGCCAGCTGGTCAGAAAGATAAAAGATAGGCAGATATGAATGCAGGCAGATTCCTCAGTTCAAGATCAGCTTGGAACAGAGCAAATTTAGGTTCAGGTATGATTGGAATGTTAATCTCAGGACATGGTTCCACCCAGCCAAGTTTAAAAAGGCAGTCAGATCTCTGAATTCTTTTTGCAATGTTATAAGAAAGTGTATGCTTGCTGTCTCCTAAGAATTAAGGGGTTGGAGTCATGGGAAGCTGATTCTTAGGATAGTCAAAAGGTTACCTGGAATAAATAACTAAATTGATATGTAAATAAAAACTGAACTTTTGGCCTGAATGAGATGAGCAGCTAGCAGCAAGTAATAGCCATTCTTAAGAATTTTTCTCTACTGAGAGCTAAGTGGTCTGGAGATCTCTGGAGAGCAAACACAGCTCTTCGAGAATTTTTTCTAACAGGATTTTTTTATTTTAGTTGGAAAATCCATGGAGATTGAACACAGTTCTTTTAGAATGTTTCATAATTCTTTTAGCATTTTTTCTAACAAGGTCAGAAATCCCAGGAATTAGTTAGAGAGCTGGCACAGTTCTTTTAGAATGTTTTCTAGCAGCTATCCAGAGAAGGCTGTCTGAAGAATAAACACATGTCCTTTAAAAAATTTTCTGTTTTTCTGATTTTGATAGGAAAACCAAAGAATTACTTTTAGAATCTTCCTAACAAGAATTTGACTTGGTCAGAGCTCAAAAAAATTTTTTAAAATTTATAGCAGTCTTTGGGACTTCAGTCAGAATGTAAGGCTCAAAGTGAGTCTTAACTAACTACTGAGAGACCTCCCAAGTGAGACACAAGATCGGAGTTCGATGAAAACACAAGAGGTTTATTTTTCTGATGCATTGGGGTCCACCCTCAATCAGCCCCTCAAGGCGAGTGACTAGAAGATGACCCTGAATGGCTATAACAAGCAGTTTTTATACGTTTTAGTAGTACATGTTACATTAGCAAAGTATACAGTTGAAACGTATTGGCTAAGTATATTGACCTTTGAATCTATTGCCTAGCAAGCATATGACATGCATTTGAACTCTATCTGGGACCAGGGGGTCCGGTGACTATAAGTCAGTACATTCTGAGTTTTTCCAAGAATGTTCCTGCTCCTCCTGAGAACCGTGGAAGAGAATGGAACTTGGCCTAGCTTTGACCGGAGGCGGGAAGCTAGTACTTGGCCTAGTCTCAACCTGAGGTGGTAGGTGTAAGGCTGATGAAAGCCCCTAGGGTCCTTCAAGAAAACCTATGAGCTATTCAGAGAGCTTTTAGAATGTTTACTAGCAGAGAGAGCTGTCTCAAGCAGAAAGCTAGCTGTCTCAGAGTTTTTAGAATAGCAAGAAAAAAAGCTCTCTAGAGCAGACCAGAACATGCATGGAGAGCACTCTGAAAATTCACCTCAACAGAACACAAGCCACCAGCTGGGACCCACAATATAACTTTCAGTTGTTTGTTTTTGCTGCTCCCAGAAACCCTGTTCCTCAGAACCACTCTCCAAGATGAGGCTCATCCTTAACAAGAGCCCATAAACACAACTAGGAGAAAAACAATGAAAAAATGTTTAGTATTTGCAATGAGCAAGCAGTTGCTAGAGAGAATTCTCAAAGCAAGCTCCTCTAAGAACAAAGAACATAGTTGTGGTAGTTTCATTAGTAATGGCCGCTGAAAGCTCAACTATTTGAATGCTAGGTTATTAATAGATGGCTCTAGTTCACAGGGATTAGGAAGTGTGGCCTTGTTGGAGTAGGTGTGGCTTTATAGAAGGAAGTATTTTAATGGGTGTAGGCTTTAAATTTCACATCAAGTCAAGTCCAGTGTCTCTTTGTCTGCCACTTGTGATCCAGATGTAGAATCTTTGGCTACTCCCAAGCACCATATCTGCCTGAGTGCTGCCATGCTCCCTACCATAACAATAATAACTAATAAAACAAGCCCCAGTTAAATGCTGCCTTTTACAAGAGTTACTGTAGTCATGGTATCTCATCATAGCAATAGAATATTGACTGATATAGTAGGAAGTTTTGTGAGGTAAAAGTATACTCAGTTGTGTAGGAAAGACTCATCAACACCAAAAGTAAGCACATTTCTAAACATCCTTAGTTATAGGCAATATATTCCGTGTTTAAAACAACATAGACAGAACACCTCTGGACTGAGTGACTGTGTTATTTGAACTGTTTCCTTGCAAGGTTCTCTGGAGGGAAGACAAAGATGAAGAAGAAAGAGAGAAGAGAAGGAAAGGGGGAAAGAGGGAAGTGGGAGGTGAGGAGAGAGAAGAAGGAACAAGAAAGAGAGGGGAAAGAAAGAACAGGAAAACTTATTTTGAGTAAGTCATTTAAACAGAAAGCACCTTTCCCCTGAAAATGCTAATGGTTTCTCCCCGAAAAGTAATGATCAACTGTTTAACACTATCTCTTTGTCTGCTTTGAAGCTATACTCGCCAAGTGAAAAAATAGTAATTTCTGGCTTCTTTCTGGAGTTTTCTTTTTAACTAAACTCCTATCTTCTTGTGAAAGAATAAAATCTGTCACTATGCCTGGATAGCTTTTTGTTACCTACCAGTGTCTTCCTTCCCCACCCCCACCCCCACCCCCAAGCTGAGGACCAAACCCAGGGTCTTGTGCTTGCTAGGCAAGCACTCTACCACTGAGCTAAATGCCCAATCCCGTGTCTTCCATTTCAATGTTCAATCTCAGTCAGTATTCCAAAGGCAATGATCTGCATTCAGCTGTACACCCAATAGACCCAGGCACCTTTGGCCCAGCCCTTCACATAGTGTTCAAGTCCACTGAATAGCACTATAGTATATATTATTCTCTGGATATTTATCTGCATTTCCCACTCTTTTCTATTTCATTGGAATGGGCTTTTTATATAAACCACAGAATGAATTCGGCCAATGGGTAACCATAGTATGTCTATGCCTCCATGCCTGTAATAAAGCTGTGTGTCCTCTCACTCTTGTTTAACCTTTTTTATGATTAGCTAATTGCAACAAACTTTCAGAAGGTTGAAGGAGGTGAACTCGATAATCTTCATTGACTGAGGCAAGCTTTCTCTGTCTACTGATGAAGTCACTGTAAAAGCTGACAGGCTAGAAAGTTCTTTGTTAGAACTAGATATTTCTTTTTTCCCACTGATTTACAAATTTATATTAATCATGTATTCATATTTAAATATATGCCCCAGTGAGTCATAGCTATAGCTGAATAATTCATTACAATCTATATGCTAGCAGACAAAGCCATCTCAAAGCACTGGGTATAAAAAAAAAAGCAGGCTGTCTTTCCTCGTTTTGCTCATTCATTTTTCAGGAGAGACTGAGTGCTCAGCTTATGCCGTGGTGTGGGAATGAAAGACACCAAAGCACAGGACGAGTCCCACTACTGTCTCCACAAAAATGTGCCTTGCAAGGTCCACAGAAGTGAATGGGCACACAGGCAGATGCTTCTAGACACAAGGAGCAGAACCAGGCCCTGCAGGATGATCAGCTTGTCAGAACTGGGCCTAAGGCAGATAGTTTCTAATGCCAGTCATGTGACACCCTAGAGTTTGCTCAGAGTAAAGGCTACCTCCAAGGGCCTCTTCCATTGCTTTGTGCAAATTCAAGTTCTCCTGAGCCTGCTGGAGAAGGTGGAGGCATTCTAACAGGAAGATTTACTGTAGAAATAGCAAGGTTTACCTAGGGGGTACATGAGCTTCCTGTCATTTAAAATACATAATGAAATCTGATCTTGCTTAGGATTTTGGGAAAGATAGTGTTTTGAGCACTGAAGCCTAACTGATTTTCTTCCTATTAATTCCATTAGGAGGATTACTAGGTAATAAAAATAGAAAAGTTTTCATTAGGTCCCAGTTGCTATCAAGAGTGAAAAACAAGCTTGAGGAATTTCTAAATTATGCCATACTTTTCATCCAAGGGAAAATAAAGAGGCAGGAGTGTCTCTCCAGAAGGGCAACCAGTTGGCTGACACAGCATGGACAGATGAGCACTCCCTCCTGAACAAGTTTTGGAAAGTAAACTTGACAAAATCTTCTCTGGCAGTACCTACGGATGCCAGGAAAAGGGACTCTGATGGGGACGGTTGGGAAATGTTATTCTGAGTTCAGAATGAAAGACAGAAAGGTAAAGGCAGGACTCTGCATCCAGCAAGAAGGAACAACATCCCTCCAGACAAAACTGTCTATACAGAGCCCTGAGAAAACTTGAACCCATTGCGCATTACAAGAGGAGCAGGGCCAGGAGGGCCAACCCCAGGCAGCAGTGAAAGCCTTCTGCAGAATCCTAGGCTGTGCCTGGAGAAAGCAGCCAGAATAGCTGGACTGGGCTGTTCTCCAGGAATGAGCATCACCAGCAGTAGTCCCATTTTACAGAGGAGAAAAATGGAAAACACCCCTAAAAAGCTGTGTATAGTGGGATCTGGAGAGAGAGAGAGAGAGAGAGAGAGAGAGAGAGAGAAGGACTTAGTGGCCTTGTCACAATTTTACCGAATCCAGAAGATCTACCATTTTACTGACAGAGTCAGAAAGTTCTTGCCATTGCAGGATTTGGAGTGTTACCCTCCCTCCTGATAAGCATTGTAGTTATGGAAGGAATAGTCGAAGTGGTTCCTAGTCCAAGGAAGAAACTCCATATAAATGCTGCTGCAACAATAGTTCACACGTGGCAAGTTTTCTCCAATTTAGAAGCCAAAACTGTGACCTAACACGTGAGAAGACCACACTGGGCACTGGGGTGTTAGGGGAAGGGGGACATAGTCTTAAGAAGCAGAATCCAGGGTTGGGGATTTAGCTCAGTGGTAGAGTGCTTGCCTAGCAAGCGCAAGGCCCTGGGTTCGGTCCCAGCTCAAAAAAAAAAAAAAAAAAAAAAAAAAACGGAAAAAAAGAAGCAGAATCCAAAAGGGGGAGAAAACTTTTACCAAGGGTCAGGCTACCATCACCACAGAGATGTGCTCCGAATGCCATCCTGGAAGGAGCTGGTTGTTAGAGGTATGGAACAATTTGGTTGCTGGAAAGTAAGCACCAGAGTGCGAGGAACTGGTCACTATTGCCCCCAGAAAGAAAGAGATTGAGACATAGCAACGAGGACTTTCATGGTCTCCCAAACAAGCTGTGCACCCTCAGGCTCACCTTGTTCAGAGGATGAAATGAGAGATCTGGAGAGAAGTGGTTCAAATGTCTGTTCCTGTTCATTGCATAAGGAACTGAGGGATGATTTCCTGACTGACTATCAGCAGTGGGAGTGTGTATTGTATGAGTGTGCCCATGTTCACGTGTGGACACAAGGGTCTGGATATGTGTGTGTGCATATCCATGTGGAAAAGTTAATGTTGAGATCTCCCTCTATGAATATCCACCTTATTTTGTGTATGTGTATGTATGATGTATACATGGGTTCATGCGGGTATAACTGTACGTAAATGCACGTATATGCACACACCTGTATGTGGAGGCCAGAGGTCAACACTAAGTATCTTCCTCTATCACTTTCCACCTTACTTCTTGAGACACGGTTTCAAACCTTAATTTGCAGACATGTCTCACCTGGGAAGTCCATAATCTCCAGGGACTTGCATGTTTCTGCCACTTCCACACCTGCGCCCAGGGTTACAGATGCATGTTGCCACATTTACCTTTCTATGTGTGTACCAGGGAGCCAAACACAGTCTTCATACTTGTGAGGACTTTTTTGATTAACCAATGGTACCATCTCCCAGCCCTTGGCTCCAGACTCTGTAGCACGTGGATACTATTGTTCTTATCCCATGATTTTGGTACAGCTACAAAACACCTTAGATATATTAGCCAAATGCTTATCATACTACAGATCCACCCCAGTCTATCTGCACATTACAATGCACCTAAAGGATATTTTATGTCATAAAGGTGATCAGGCAGTTCAGTTACTCCAGTTCTTCATTGGCTCACCATCATGCCTCAATCAAATCCACCTCTACCTATGACTCTTGCTCCAACCTCGTCTTTACTGTCTTCCTTTCCCCTGGGCTGCAGTCCCACCGATGGAATCAGTCTCTCTGCCTACCAAACAGTAGGACTTTGGTATGAAGAGTTCCCTCTTGCTCAAAGTTCCTCCTGCCCCACGATATTCCTACAGTTCTTGTGCTCTGTTCATCAAGCGTTCTTCTCAAAGGAATCTTCTTGACACACTTTTTCCTGAGCAAGCCATCAAAACTGCTGAGCCCTTCAAGCTGGTCCTCCTTACCTAGCCTTACTGCTCAGCTTTAAACACCACATCGTACTTGTCTGTCAGCTCTCTGTTTTGTTTTCAACTCTGCTGTTTTTTCTATAATATATTGAGAGGTGTAGTTTACCATCCCTGGGTTCCAAGACTAATGTTGACACAAAGCAAATCAATAAATACATGTAATTGATCTTTCTGGTTCATTCCCTATTATCTCTTATAATCACAGCATCTCAGTTCTGGAAAAAAAAAACAGTGAGGAGAAGAGCACCTAAAGGGTAGTTCATGTCATAAAAAAGAAACTTTGTTGACGTCCTTCTCTGTGTCTTTTTCAACAAGCAGCCTTCTGAGATCTGTATCCATTTCCCAGACTTGAAGGGAGCTGAAAGTAATGGACCATGGCCCATCAGTGGCTGCCTTGGTTTTGGGGCCAGTATCTCCAAGCCCTGAGAAAATAGGTGTCTGAGTATAACTGTATGCTTGGCAGTCAGTGGCTGGTGTCTTTATAGGCACCTGATAAGCTTTATGATTCTTTATGAAAGTGAAAACATAATAAATAATAATATACTGCCAGATGATTACTATATGACAGCTGTTGTGATGAACCACTCAGGAGGAAGAAATAACCACAAGCAGATAGAAAAGCAAACAAAGAAACAATCTGTTGCACTGCATCTAAAAATAAATCTGGGAGCACAGAGAGATTCATCAGGGATTGAAATATTTTGTTGACAAAGCCACAGGGAATATAGGAATGTTTAAATGTGTCCTTTTCTGCCCAGCTCCAACGTGCTCTGCCTGGATCTTATTCTTGAGCCCTCACAGTCACCAGTCACTTCGAGGCAGAAGGGGCCACACTGGAGCTAAGGACAAGTCATGCACTGTCTCTTTGTCATACTTCGTGATTTGAAGCCACAACTCAGGTGCATTATGTCCAAGGGAAGCCGGTTTCACTCTGAGCCCAGCAGACCAGCAATTGGGCACTCAGAAATGGACAATAATGGAATAACAGGCTGTGTGATTTTTAACAGACTCTCCTCAATAAATAGGGAAGTATCGTATAGTTTTTGTTCCAGTAAAAGGAATATTACCGGATGTCTGAATGCCCTTCAGCAACAAAACACATACTAGGGGACCCAAAATTGGGTTCCTTTAAAACAAGATGGCTATACTATATCATTTCATTTATAGAACAACTTTAGAATGACAAAATTATAGTGATGGAGACCAGATCAGTATTGCCAGCAGTTAGGACTAGGGGGAGTCGTGGCTATAGAAAATCAATACTAGGTACTTTCTGTGCAACAGTGGAAGAGTTTATAAATCAGTTGTTAGGGTGTTGATGCAAATGGATACTCTTGGTGAGATTCCATTCTACTCTAGCACCAAGTACACCACAACCACCATCACTACCGCAAGACCTTGAAGAACTAACAAAACAAAACAAAAGCTTAACTGATAATATTGTACAGTATCAATTTCCTCGCTTTAAAAATGTATCCTAGTGTATAAGGTATTTTTGTTGGTGGGAAGTAACACAGAAATAGTCTGGATTGGTCTGGCAGTTTCGGTCAGTCTTGAATTAGTTTAACATAAAACATTCTGTAAATGAAAAAGAATAACATTTCAGTGAATGCATACATATTCATATATAAGCATATATTTAATATATTATGCTTCTGAGATATATATGTATATATGTGTGTGTATATATATATATGCTTTTGTTAACTTTGTAGTCATGAAATAATATGGAGAAACTATTTTAAGATAGTAAGCAACAAACAGAAGCAAGGTTTGGGGGGAAAAAGGCCAAAATTCAAAATTCTACCAGACGGTGTCACATTTGTGTGGTGTTATTTTTCTCCAGTAGTCCTGGAGTGAATTCAGTTTAAACTTGGACTTAGATGATGCCATGAGCATACACTGAGAGAAACAGGAAGGGCTCTAATTTTGGCCTTGGCAGATACAATGACGAATCTTAAATCTTGAAGGAAATGTGGATGCCCTCTGTATTTTGGTTCTTGGTTCCTTTCTTCTTACCTTCTAGTGCCCAGCCCTAAGCAGTAACAAGTGTCAATTGGTAGAAGCCTTTCACCTAGGGCTGTAAGGCAACTATCCTGTTTTCTCCACCATAGCTCTCTTAACCTCAGACTGAGGTACAGATTCAAAGGCTCCAGCAAGCATGGAGCCTACATCCACAGAACCTCAAATCGAGTACAGAAGAGAAGTGCTCATTTAGAGGCTCTTAAAACCGATGGACTTACTGTTCCCAGAACGCTACAGAGAGGGACAACTTCAGACAAGCATGACCAGTTAAGCTTGAGTGGCAGCACTTAGTCTCATTTTTAAGCTGCATGGGCAAGAGTTTGATTTTATTGGGTGTGTAAACAGTTTGGAAAAAGTAATTCTTGGGTTTTCCAATCAAAATCAGAAAGTCCGAAAATGCTAGAAGAGCTGTGTTCTTCAAAGAGCCTTCTCTAGGTAGCTGCTAGAAAACATTCTAAAAGAGCTGTGTCAGCTCTCTAAGTAAGTCTTGGGGTTTCTGACCAAGAAATCCTGTTAGAAAAAAAAATTCATGAAGAAGTGTTTTCACTTTCCAGAGATCTCCAGACTCCTCAACTTTCATTAGAGGAAAGTTCTAAAAAAGAACAGCTATCACTTTCTGCTTGTTCACCTCATACAGACCAAAAGCTGTTTTTATTTACATATCAATTCAGTTATTTATTCCAGGTTCTCTTGTGATTGTCTAAGAATAAGCATCCTGTGACTCCCATCCCCTTAATTCTTAGGAAACAACCAGCACACATTTTCTTTTAACATTGCAAAAGAATTCAGAGATCTTCCTGCCTCTGTGCAGGGAATAAGCTAGCTCAGTCCTGAAATTACCATTTCTACCATACCTGGGCCTGGACTCCATGTGTCCCAGGCTGACCTTGAACTAAGGTCACCTGCCTTTGTATCTTCCTGACAAGCTTGCTCACAGTGTAGCTATCTCTGGTCTTTTAGATTCAAGAGGCTCCTCACAATTCATATTGCAGCCTTATATTTTTCATAGTTGACCCACATATATTGACCCATGTTTTTAGAGTTCTTTTCTACAGCCTTACAGGCTGTCCTCAAGGTCCCAGCATTTACCATTTTGCTAAAACATTAGCCACCCCTTTGCCTCTTGGATTTGTGCTGGAGTCATTATCATTAGCAGGAAGGACATTCCTTGGAGGAACATGAAAATATGTACATTATTATACAAACAAGCCTTATGCCCATGGCAGCATTGACACTCATGAAGGCCTGTGTCCACTGGTCCTGTCCCAGAGACAGAAACCCTGTCATTCTGACCCCACCAAGGCCATGCTAGATCTGGCAGTGAGCAACCTTGTATATCACTGAGCCTACAATCTATAGAAACTTGCTTGAAATTCATAGCTAGGGCCTACCCAAGTGAAACCAGAGTGTTCAACTTCAACAGCAAAGCTCACTCATTACCTTCTTCCTTTTCTTCTATCCTTTCTTTCCCCTCCTTTTCCTTCCTTGAATTTACTTATTTATTTGTCTCGGAAGGTTTCATTATGTAGCTTAAACTGATCTAGAACTTACTATGTAGCCATAGTGGTTTATATAACTATGGCCTCCATACTCGGGTGTTTGAATGTTTGGCCCATGGAGAACTGTCTTAGGATTCCATTGCTGTGAAAAGACACCATGACCAAGGGAAACATTTAGTTGTGGCTGGCTTACAATTTCAGAGGTTCGATCCATTACCATCGTGGTGAGAAGCATGGCATCTTGCAGGAAGACTTAGTACTGGAGGAGCTGCTGAAAGTGCTGTATCTTGATTGAAGGCAGACAGGAGGAGACTTTCACTTCACACTGTGCATAATTAAGCTAAGGAGACCTCAAAGCCCATCCCCCAAAATGAAACACTTTCTTCAGTAGGGCCACACCTCCTCTAATAAGGCTACCATCCTAATAATGACACTCTCTATAAACAAACATTCAAACATGTGAATTTATGGAGATAGACTTATTCAAACCGTCATATTCCACTCCTAACCCCTTAGGCTTCTAGTCATAACATAATGTATAATGCATTTAGTCCAACTTCAAAGGTTCCCATAATCTATCACAGTCTCAACAAAGTTGAAGTGCAAAAGATCAATGTCAATTCTGCTTTTTCCCATTTCCCAACTCCAGTAGGCACTCACTGGGGCTGTGAGCCCACAGGCCTCTCTAGTCAGGGAAATGAATAGACTAACTCTAGATCTTTACCTCTACTTTCACCAAATCTGATTCCAGAGTCTCTTCCCTAACTCTACAACAGACCACATGCTGAGAACCCTTCCCCATCCCCAATGGACCACACAGATCTCTCCTAAGCCCTCATGACTCAACCCTAGCAAAGATGCCCTGGGAGCTCATAAATCACTCTGGCCAGGGAACAGGTAGGCAAACTACAGACCTTTACCTCTCCTCCTCCAAATCAAATGCCCTAGTTTTACCTTCAGCTCAAAAATATAATGCCTCCTATAGCTTCCCTTTCTCCCCGCAATGTCAAGTGGATCCCACAGATCTTCTACTCTTAGCCTCCCTCCTTCCATCCCTTGCTTTATTCTAGCCTCTAACTCCAGCAGGCTCCCCGCTACACACACACCACCACCACAGGAGCAGGTAGAATAACTACAGATCTTTACCTCTCCTATTCTTCTAAGCCCAATCCACACCTCTGCTCACACCACACACACCCTGATCACCGGTAGGAGCATCTCCCCCTCTCCCCAGTCCTCTGTCTCATCTTTAGTACATTCCACAATGCTTCCCCTCCTAACCTACCATTTCCAAGTTTTGCTTCATCCCAGCTCCCAAATCCAGCAAGCACTCTCTGGGAACCCATAAACTACTCTGACCATGGAAGTAAGTAGGCTAGCAGCACATCTTCACAGCTCCTTCTACTCCTACAAGTTCAATCCTCCAGTCCTATCCCTCCAGATCTTTAGGAAACCTTCTGCTATGGACTCTCTTCATACTCCTCTACCATTCCCAGAGGATTAAGTATATCCTGTTAGAAAACCTGTTTTCCTCTCTTTTTGTCAAGCCCCTCTACCACTCCTAGCCTTTCCCTATTCTTAAGTCTTGGATCAATTTCCCTTATAAAAATAGGTACAAAATACTCAGTAAAATACTTGCAAACTGAATCCAAGAATCAAAAAGATCATCTACCATGATCAAATAAGCTTTATCCCAGAGATGCAGAAGAGAGTCAACATATGCAGCTCTTTTGTGTGTAGCTTTGCTACCCCATCAATGTTCTGGGAATGGGCCATGCTAGTAACCCTCACTCGGCTTTCCTTGACTCCAAGAATAACACACACACACACACACACACACACACACACACACACACACACACACACACACACACACACACAGGTTGCTCATTTTCAACTTGCCTTTGGACACAATTTCTGGGAACTACTGTCTCCCACCTGGAAATATGTGTCCTTATCAATATTCTTATATCTACACTTCTTACCTTCCCTAAACTTAGTTGTTCAATAATTCCCCCAACCACCCACCTGTAGGAGCAGCCGGTGTGGCCTCTCCATATCGAGATCTCATATAGCTGGTCAACTTTTCTCCATAAGAAGCCTAGCAAACTTTCCTCTCTTCTCCTCCCTTGCATCTTCCTCTTTTCCTCCAGGGAACCGGAAGTCTTATCTATTCTTTCTGCCCAGCAACTGGACCATTGTTGCTTTACTGACAGATCAAAAATCAATTGGGGAACAGGACAGCATCAGGCCTACCCCTATATAATTAAAAAAATAATATCCACCATATTTCTTTTTATTATGTTTAGTTATGAGCCTTGAATTCCTGATCTCTCCAAGACTCTTAACATGAAGGGGTGTTGGATTTTGTTAAAGTTTTTTTCAGCATCTAATGAGAGGATCTTGTGATTTTTTTTCTTTGAATTTGTTTATGTAGTGGATTGCATTGATGGATTTTCATATATTGAATCACCCCTAAAGCCCTAGAATGAAGCCTACTTGACAGTGGTGAATGATCTTTTTGATGTGTTCTTAGATTTGGTTATGAGAATTATTGAGTATTTTGCATTGGTATTCAAAAGCAAAATTGGTCTGAAGTTTTCTTTCTTTCTTGGGTCTTTTTATGACTTAGGTATCAGAGTAATTGTGGCTTCATAAAATGAATTAGGTAATTCTCCTTCTGTTTTTATCTTGTGGAATAGTTTGAGGAGTATTGGTATTAGATCATCTTTGAAGGTCTGGTAGAATTCTGCACTAAAACCATATGGCCCTGAGCTTTTCTTTGTTGGGAGACTTTTAATGACCGCTTCTATTTCCTTAGAGGTTATGAGACTGTTTAGATAGTTTCCATGATCTTGATTTAACTTTGCTATGTGGGATCTATCTAGAAAATCATCCATTTCATCTAGATTTTCCAGTTTTGTTGATGATAGGCTTTTATAGTAAGATCTGATGATTTTTTGAATTTCCACAGTTTCTGTTGTTATATTTCTCCTTTCATTTCTCATTCTCTTAATTTGGATACTGTCTCTGTGCCCTTTGGTTAGTTTTGCTAAGGGTTTTTAATCTTGTTGATTTTCCTGAAGAACCAGCTCTTGGTTCTGTTGATTCTTTGTATACTACTCAGCTATTAAAATCGAGGACATCATGAATTTTACAGGCAAATAGATGGAACTAGAAAACATTATCCTGAGTGAGATATCTAAGACCCAAAAGGACATACATGGTAAGTACTCACTGATAAGTGGAGATTAGCCCAAAACGTCAGAATACCCATGATACAACTCACAGACCATATGAAGCTTAACAAGAAAGAAGGCCCAAGTGTGAGTACTTCAGTTGCACTTAGAAGGGGGAGCAAAGTGATCAGAGGAGGGAATGAGGGAACTGGGAAGAAGAGGGGCAGGGGAAAAAGGGGGGACAGGAGAGAAACCCAGAGGCCCAGGAGAATGAATAGAAATATGCAGCAGTGTGTAGTGGGATGTGGGGGGGAACCTCTAGAAAGTCCTGGACACCAGGGATGTGAGAAACTCCCAGGACCCAATGGAGATGACATTAGCTGAAATGCCTAACAGTGAGGAGATGGAACCTAAAGAGACCATCTCCTGTAGATAGACCCATCCTCAAAATTGTTGACCCAGAATTTTTCCTGTCTAAAGAAAATGCAGGGGAAGAAATGGTGCAGAGATGGAATGAAAGGCCATCCAAAGACTGGCCCAACTTGGGATCGATTCCATGCACATGCACCAAACTCTGATGCCATGTTGTGCTTATGGATAGGAGCCTAGCATGGCAATCTTCTGAGCAGCTCTACCAGCAGCTGACTGAGACTGATGCAGACACAGCCAAGCATTGGACTGAGGTCAGGAACCCCTTGGAGCAGTTAGGATAAAGACTGAAGGAGGTGAAAGAGATTGCAACCCCATAGGAAGAACAACAGTGTCAACTAACCTGGACCCCTTAGAACTCCCAGAGCCTAAGCCACCAACCAAAGAGCATACCTGGGCTGTTTCTTGGTCTGTGCTATGTATGTAGCAAAGGACTGCCTTGTCTGGCCTCACTGGGAAAGTATCTGCTCAATTATGTACAAAGTTAATGTCCTAGGAAAGGGGGGTACTAGTAGGGTGAGGTGGGAGTAAGTGGGTGGATGGGTGGAGGAGCAACCTCTCAGAAACAAAGGGAAAGCTGGATGGGGTGAAGAGGTCATAAAAGGGGGCCCAGGAAGTGGGGCAAACTTTGGAATGTAAATCAATAAAATAATTAATAATAATAATGGTAAAAAGACCCACCATATAAACAAGCTGAAGGATAAAAAAACATATGTTCATATCATCAAATGCTTAAAATACCATGGACAAAATCCAGTGCCTTCATGGTAAAAGTCCTAGAAAGATTTATGGAGACAAAGGATATGCCTCAACATATTAAAAGCAGATAACGGCAAGCCCAAGGTCAATATCAACTTTAATGGAGAGAAACTCAAAGCAATTCCATAAGATCAGGAACAAAACAAGGTTGTCCAATCTTCTCATACCCATTTAACATACTCCTTGAAGTATTAGCTGAACAGTAAGACAACTGAAGGAGATAAAAGGGATACAAATTGGAAATGGAAAAGTCAAATTATCTTTATTTGCTGATAAAAGAATAGTATATTTAAGTGACCTTAAAAATCTTACAACGGAACTCCTACAGCTGATAAAAACTTTCAGCAAATTATGTGGATATAAATCAACTAACAAAATCAGTAGTCCTCCTATTTTCAAAGGACAAATGGTCTGAGAAAAAAAATCAGGAAAACAACACCTTCCACAAAAGCCTCAAATTATATAAAATATTTTTGGTATCTGTAGGCAAGCAAGCAAAATATATGTATGATAAAAACTTCAAATCATTGAAGAAAGAAATTGAAGAAAATATCAGAAGATGCAAATGTCTCCCATGCTCACGGATCAGTGAATTAACATACCTACCAAAAGAAATGTACAGATTCAATGCAATACCCATCAAAATTCCAATACTGTTCTAGACAGCATAATTTTCAACTTTATATTGAAACACACGCAGGCATGCATACACCCACGCACACAGGCATGCATGCACAGGCTTGCGTGCGCATACACATACACACAGTATAGTTAAAACAATGCTGAACAATAAAAGGACCTCTAGAAATAGCATCATTCCCTATTTCAAGTTGTACCACAAAGCTAAAGTAATAAAAACAGCATGGTAATGGCACAAAAATAGATACATTAATTAGTGATATAAAATTGAAGACAGATATAAATCCACATATCTATGAATACCTGAATTTGATAAAAAGGCCAGAAATACACACTCTAAAAAAAATCAACATTTTTACCTAATTGTCCTGGGCAAATTGGATGGCTGCATGGAGAAGAATCCAAGTAAATTCATATTTACCACTTTGCACAAAACTCAACTCCAAATGGATCAAAGAACTCAACATAAAACCAGATACACTGAACCCAAGAGAAGAGAAAGTGGGGAATAGCTTTGAAGAACAGGGAAATGACTTTCTGAACAGAATACCTTTAGCACAGGCATTAAGGTTAAACAATTAATAAATGGGACCTCATGAAAACGAGAAGCTTCTGCATGACAAAGGACCTTGTCATTCAGAAAAAGTGGCAACCTACATAATGGGGGAAAAATTTTAGCAATTACAAATCCAATAGAGGATTGGTGCCCAAAGTATGGAAAGACCAAAAAAAAAAAAATAGGGTCCAGTCCAGATTTAAACAAAGAATTATCCATAGAGAAAATTCAAAAGGCTGAAAACAAAAAATGTTCAACATCTTGGCATCAGAGAAATGCAAGCAAGAACTAATTTGAGATTTCATCTTACGTAAGTCAGAATGGCCAAGGTCAACAAAACAAGTGACAGCTAGTGCTGGTGAGAATGTGGAGTAAGAGGGATGTTCCTCTGATGCTGGTGGGAGTGCAAACATGTACAGCCACTACGGAAACCAGTGTGGTGATTTCTAAGATGAAAGGAATTTATCTACCTCAAGATCCAGCTATACCACTCTTGGGCATAAACCCATGGGATGTTTTATCCTACCACAAGGATACTTAATCACATTCCTTGCTGCTCTATTTCTCATAGGCAGAATTTGAAAATAACCTCGATGTTCCACAACAGAACACATGATACATTTACAAAATGAAATATTACTTGGTCATTAAAAATGACATCATAAAATTTTCTGGCAGATGGATGGAACAAAAACTAATAATCATCAAATTCAGTGTGAGACCAGGCTCAAAAGGCAAACATGATATGTATTTGCTTATATGTGAGTATTAGCTGTTAAGTTAATGATAACCAAGCTATGATCACAAGGGTGTGTATAAAGTCAGGTAATAGAGGGAACAGAGAGATCTCATTAAGAAAGGGAAATAGAATAGATAAATATGGATGGAAGGAAGTGGGTGGGGCTGAAGGTTTAAGAGACAGGGTAATGGAGAGGAAACATGGGGAGAGACAAAAAAGTTGTTGCATTTGAAAGGTAACATAAGAACCTAACACAGTAAAAATTTCCTAAGATGTATACATATATAAAAGGGATCTAAATTGAATCACAGAGTAATGGAGGAGACACAGACAACTGGACAATTCCTGTTATCAAATGAAGCTATCAGTTCAGGATTGGGTTGCATCTCTTTGCATTGTTGGTTAAAGGGGTCTCACGGGAACCCCCAAACAACCTAGGCTGTTTCCAAGACTGTCAGTGCTCCTCACAAAGCGACAAGGCCCTATTGCTGAGGGCAACTCCCATGTAAGTCAATGAGCATGGAGAAGTAGACCTGGTGCCTACACAGAACCTTCACCCTTCATTCTAGCATCTTCAGCACAGGAAGGGATTCTTCATGCTATCAAATGAGAAATGTAAACACAAGACTTTAATCTATACAAGATATGTTGGGCAATGCTGGTACAAAGATTGGAGGATTATCCCGATTTTATTCAAGGCCTATTCCACCAGATGGAACCCTATCTGGATACTGTTTGGGTGACTAAAAATCTGAAACTAAACATACACGGGACCTAGTATAAAACCAAATATTACTGGAATAAATAAACAAATAAATAAATGGTACAGTGAGTCATAATGATATATATTTTCCTATATTTGTAGACAAATGCCTTGTTCAGTCATCTTTAAAGAAGCTTCCTCCTGCAGTGCATGGGGACAAATAGAGAGACCCACATATACACATTACACAGGGAATGCGAGCTTTGGAGCACTCAGCTCTAAATGGGATGTTTTGATCCCATCCCTCCCCTCTAAATCAACATAGGCCAAGCTCATATGAACTTACAGAGATGGCGGCAGCACGCACTAGGTCCTCTGCATGCCTCCAGCTTTGCATTTGTATGGGAATCTTGAGTGAATGAATAAATGAATGAATGAAATTCTACCTAATAGGGTAAAGGTTAACAACTGACTGTCATTTATACCTGCTTGGAGAGGGGAAATCAGTTTTCCTCAATGAAGTAACACTGGGTGTATCAACCACTCCAGGTTCATGACCTGAAGTAGTTGACCAACATATAAGAGACTCCACAGGCTTTTGTCTGCTTTTATTTGGCTATACTTCCATATACTATTTTGTATTTATGAGTGAATGTTTTATTTTTGTTCTTGTGACTTTTTGCTGCTGTATTGGGTTTTTGTTTTTTGAGAAAGAATATTATGCTGGGTGAATATAAAAGTGGAGAAGATTATGGAAGGACTTGGAGAACAAGAAGAATATGATCAAACCATATCTAAAGTTAAAAATTCTTTTAGCACAAACTAATTCTTGTCAACTGCGTGGGTAATATAAGGTCTAGAACGCTACAGCCATCACCGTTAGAATAGTCTCTCTTTTTCAGTTCACATTCGCCAAGACAGTCTATACTCTGAGACAAAATAAACTGAAAGTTTAAGGCAATTAAACTTCCTGGGAACTACCTCAGTCACTATGGAGATCAGTATTAACCTGCGAATTGGAGGCTCTGAGTTTGATCTCCAGAACCCACATGGAGAAAAGGGCAGCATGGGCATGCGCCTATAGCTCCAGTACTGGGAAGACAGAAACATGCAGCTCCTGGGGCACCTCCCAAGGATTGCCTCCTGAACTTTTCATCTGACCTCACCCAGCAAGTATACATATACATGCATATATACTCACATGTACTTAGACAGGGCAAGAAAGGGAGTGGCAAGGGAGAGAGAGGAGAAGAGGCTAAGGCATTAAATCATTTAGTATGTACTAAACCGAAGAACCATATTGGAAAATGCAATTTTTTTCTTTTGAAACAGTGCCTCATCGAGCTCAGGGTAACATCAAACTCACTGTGTACCTGAGGATGGCATGTGACTTCTCAACCCCTTACCTCAATCTCTTGGATGCTAGGATCATAGGTACATGCACAATTATGCCCAGTCTATGTGATGCTCAACTAGAAATCAGTTATAGAAGGATGACTGAAAAGCATCCAAACACTCATTTATCCAACACCAAACTTTTAAATAATTCGCAAGTCAAGAAGTAAGCCCCCAGTTAAATTATACAGTGCATCAGAACTGGAAGAAAATGTAAACAAAAGATATAAACAGTCACATGATCTGACTGCCCCGAAATGAAATTCACACTGACAAACAACTTCTATCAAGAGGAAGAAAAGTCACAACTCATAATCTTGCTTTTAACTTGAAACAACAAATGATTTCAAAACTAAGGAAGGAAATAATAAAGATAAGAATAATTAAAAATAAAACAGAAGGAAGCTGGACAGATGATGTAGCAGTTAAGAGCACTTTCTGCTTTTCCTGAGATTCTGAGTTCAATTCCCAGCAATCACATGGTGGCTCACAATCATCTGTACTGGGATCTAGTGCCCTCTTCTGGCACACATGTGTACATGTAGATAAAACACATATATGCAAAATAAATAAATGTGTCTTAAGAAAAACAGAAAATAAAAACCAACCAGAACAGAATCTAATTGTTTGAAAAACTTGATATATTTTTATAAACATTGATAAAGGTAAAAGGAAATAAGTTACCTGAAAGAGGTTCTCCCACTAAAGAGTCTATGTAAAAACTACAGCAATACAATAACCAAATAGAACTCTACTCAACTCTATGAACTATATTCGAATTGTAACTGTTATCATTGCAATTCCTTTCCAAAATATAAATATCAATCCTGCATGATGAAGATGAATTAGATGTTCATTAAATATTACATAACACAAAGATGTGGAATAAAAACTCCTGAAATGTGATAGAATTCTGACATTTTTATAGACATATTATGCAAATATTGTTAAATTGGCATCATTTATAACAAAATTCTTTCATATAATAAAAATAAATATTTTCAAATTCATTTCATTAAACTACGCCCCTCTATTCTTTTTCCTTTTTTCTTTTTTTTCAGAGCTGGGGACCGAACCCAGGGCCTTGTGCTTGCTAGGCAAGCGCTCTACCACTGAGCTAAATCCCCAACCCCGTCGCCCCTCTATTCTTAAACTAATAAAAAAGTATACAAATTATAATCCTTTAATAAATGTTCAAAATCAATAGCATAACAGAAAATTACATAAAGCAAAATGATAGTAACATCATTTTAGTATATTATGATCAAATAGAATTCACCCAGATGAAGAAAGCTGATACCAGGCTTTCTTTCTTTCTTTCTTTCTTTCTTTCTTTCTTTCTTTCTTTCTTTATTTATTTATTCGTTCATTTATTTATTTTGCCTGTTAAATGTTGGTACTTTATGCTTCATTAAAAGTCTTTCTGTTGTTTTGCTTTTTTCTTTTATTAGATTTTTTTATTTACATTTCAAATGTTATTGCCTTTTCCAGTTTCCTGTCCATAAGCCCCTATCTACTCCCCCTCCCCTTCTTCTATAAGGGTGTTCCCCTCCCCATCCATGCCCCTACCCCCGACATTCCCCTACCCTGGAGGTCCAACCTTGGCAAGACCAAGGGCTTCTCCTTCCATTGGTGCCCAACAAGGCCATCCTCTGCTATATATGCAGCTGGAGCCATGGGTCAGTCCATGTGTACTCTTTGGATGGTGGTTTAGTCCCTGGGAGCTCTGGTTGGTTGGTATTGTTGTTCTTATGGGGTTGCAAGCTCCTTCAGCTCCTTCAATCCTTTCTCTAATTCCTCCAACGAGGGTCCCGTTCTCAGTTCAATGGTTTGCATTCGCCTCTGTATTCGACATGCTTGGGCTGTGTCTCTCAGAAGACAGCTACATCCGGTTCCTGTTAGCATGCACTTCTTAGCTTCATCAATCTTATCTAGTTTTGGTGGCTGTATATATGGGGGCCACATGTTGGACAGGCTCTGAATGGCCATTCCTTCAGTCTCTGCTCCAAACTTTGCCTTCATATCCCCTCCTATGGATATTTTTGCCCCCCCTTTAAGAAGGAGTGGAAGCATGTGCATTTTGGTCATCCTTTTTCTTGAGCTTCCTGTGTCTGTGGATTGCCTCTTGGGTAATTCGAGCTTTTGGGCTAATATCCACTTATCAATCATCACCCTATTGATTGTTTCAATTGCTATTCAGCCTTTAATTTCATATGAAATCTGTCAATTCTTGAGATTATTTCTGTGCCATTAGCATAATAACCAGAAACTCTTATCTATGTCTATATCTAGAAACAATTTATTAATGATTACCCCTATTTGGACTTGGATATGAGTGAAAGCTATGAGAGTTTGAAGCAATAAGACCCAAGTATGATATGTATGGGTAAAATGCTACAAGACTCATGCTAATTAAGACAACTTCCACAAAGTAAGAAAAACATTCCAAGATGATAAACGTCCCATACATCATTATATACTACTGATATCAGACTCCATGGTATCATATTTAATGGTCATTTTAACAAAGATGAAATGTGCATTCTCTATACTCCTATGCAGCATGGTACTAAAAAGCTTTATTCACTGCAAGAGGGGGAAACTTCCCATTGTTCTCTTAATTTAGAAATTACCAAGCTGTCCCATTGACAGGCACCATCATTGTTATAATATGGAAATTCCCAGGGAAAAGGAAAAATAATTATCAGAAAATTCTAAAAATAATATGTTTAGCAACATTGCAAAATAATCAGTACAGAAAAGTAAACCTTTTACTATGCACTAAAATGAAACAATTAAAACCAGAAATTCAAACAAACACACTAGCCAAACCAACATACTTTATATAAGTAAATCTAAAATTTCAATCCACATGTTGAAATCATCCAAAGCTGATGAAAAATATTAAAGGTCTAAATTAGGGAGGTCTATCTGTTCATGGATGTAAAGATTCTTCACAGTAAATTCATTAATGTGTCCAACAACACCCTCTGTAATGAGTACAATATTGACCAAGAATTTACCAAGAGCTTTGTAGTCACAGAGAAGCTGACTCTAAATTATCTGAGCTAGAACAATTTTGAAAGATAA
Source organism: Rattus norvegicus (assembly GCF_021556685.1). Classification (NCBI taxonomy): domain Eukaryota; kingdom Metazoa; phylum Chordata; class Mammalia; order Rodentia; family Muridae; genus Rattus; species Rattus norvegicus. The sequence continues at coordinate 11,054,890 of NC_141549.1, read as the reverse complement.
GAATAAATTCTGAGATTCCTATTGTCCATTTTCAAGCATTATTATGAGTCCATATTCATTAAGATAGTGCTATACAAGGGAAGAAATAAACATAAATCAGTTATTCAGGAGACTGTCCAGCTTCAGACTCACAAAGGCATGGTCAATTGGTCTTTGAAAAAGATACAAGGGGCTGGGGATTTAGCTCAGTGGTAGAGCGCTTGCCTAGGAAGCGCAAGGCCCTGGGTTCGGTCCCCAGCTCCAAAAAAAAAAGAACCAAAAAAAAAAAAAAGAAGAAAAAGATATAAGAGCGGTTTCTAGGAAAAAGTAGACCTTCCAGTAAGTGGTAATAGAACAGCGAGACACACAGGAAAACATCTTTAAGATGTCACATCTTAAAAATTAACTCAAAACCAATTATACATTTAACTCCAAGATGAAAAACTGAAAAATTTTAAAACAAAATATTCATAACCTAGAACAATGCAGAGAATTAGAATTTGTAGTCATGACAACAAAAATCCTGAGACAGGAAAGAATAAAATGGGAAATTGAACTTTGTCATATTTTACAGGTTTAGACTTGCAAAAGACTGAAGGATGAGCAACTAAAGGTTGGAGAAAATATGTACAAAACACATCCATGACAAAGGGCTTCAACCTGTAATAAATAACTCAAAACCACGAACAACATATTGTTTTTCTTTCCAATGTGGAAAGATAGATTGTCAGCTAATTAATCAGAGAAGATAATGTGAATGGCATATAAATAAACCCAAATATTAACAGATACTAAAAGCTTAAGGCACTACCTCTCCTATTTATTGTATGTCCAAAACACACGCTATTGACAGTATCTTGTCCTGGTTCCCTCTGGAGTTACCTCTTGTATACTGCGAAAGTAAATATAAAGTGACATAGCCAATGGCAAATATAGTTGACTGGTTTCTTCCTAAATAAATGTATATTTACCATGAAGTCCAGTGTCTCACTCCTGTTATTGTTCCTAGAGAATGAATACTTAGAATTGCACAGAAAATCTATACAAGAATATTATGTAGCAGGTTAGTCCTTGAGTGCCCCAAATTGGAAGTAACCTGGGGTGAAAACTTAAGGGTTCTTTGGAAAGTCGATTGTGTTGGATTGTGTTTTGCTGGGTCAAACACATGGAGGGATGTTTTCCTAAAGTTGACACAGGTCAAGACTAAGGCAGACTTACTAAAGGAACGTCTCACTGAAATGGACACAGTAGAAAGGATATTCTGCTAAAGCAAATATGAGACAGCACATGTGATGGATTCTTTGGAAAGGACACACATGTATTGGTCTACCTTACATTGCTTAGTTACGTTTCTTTAGTCAGGACTCCATAGGGAGAAAAGCACCAAAAAACTTCTGGTGGTGCGATGCAATTTCTTGCTGCTTCTGCTAACTCTGGGCTGATGGGTGGAGTGATGTCAGCTGAGACAGACGTACATGATGAAGCAAGACCACAGAGGGCACATGATGTGTGAAGGGATATAAATAGAACTTGACAGACAGTGACTGAGGCTCGGCTAGGCTTGCTGGTGGAGCAATGCTTCTGGGTCTCACGTCTTCACTGATTTTTTTTTTCACTGAGAGGCACAGCAGAGGACTTCTCCTGGCGTTCCTGTTGGCCTTGGTCCCTCCTGCTGACCTGTGCCAAGGCTGAGGCCTGGCTGTCTCTGCTAGGTAGTGCCACTGCTGCTGATCAGTGCTTGCTAACCCAACCCTACTGAACGGGCCTGCTCATGTACCTATGACGTGTTGAGGAGTGGATTGAGCTGATGTTGCTGCCCTGCAAACTGAACTGCTTTCCGGACAACACAGAAGGGAGTTGCTCCAAAGAACCTTTCTAAACAGGTCCACATTCCCTGTATCCTTTTTTCCCCATTACCTCTGGAGTTGGTGGGTTAAAAGAGAGGTTATAGTGTTTAATAGCCAGCAATAAAAATAGACTGAGAAATTAAAGTTACTCAAGTTTATTCAGCTAAGGACTGCATAAGACTAAGGTGGCTCACTCATAAAACATACCTCAGCTATATTGAGGACAATCACTGATACATAAAACCCAAGATGAACCACAAGAACATTATGCCTCATGCATAATGAGTGATAAAAGCTAATAGTGAAAGGCTAGGAATCATATTAATTTACTTATATGCCACTCCAAAAACACAAAACTATTGTGATGAATATCAGATCTAATTGATAACTTCAAAAACTATATGTGAGTGTAAAGAGATAGTGTGAGGGAATTATGGGAAGTGGTAGGCCAGGTCTGTATGCTGATCATGTTGGACAAAAAATGGTATGCATCCATTAAATTACATAGAAATCAATAATAAAGACAATGTGGAATCAATAAAGATAGTCCAGATATAACTTACACAAGAGTCTGCTGATCTGTTGTACAATCTGACATTCACAGATTAAGTGAATCCAAACACAGAAGTTACACTTTTCTCAAACACTAACTAAAAGTGGAACACAAACCCAAGTGGAAATGTAAAACTAGGAAATTTCTCACTGGCTTGGTTAGAGTCACACCAAGATGTTTTATATTATTTGTGACTATTGTGAAGGGTGCCATTTCTCTATTTTCTTTCTCAGCCCATTTATCCTTTGAGTAGAGAAAGGCTACTGGTTTGTTTGAGTTTATTTTATATCCAGCTACTTTGCTGAAGTTATTTATCAGGTGTAGAGGTTTTCTGGTGGTATTTTTAGGGTCACTTAAGTATGACATCATCTGCAAATATTGATATTTTGACTTCTTTCTTTGCAATTTGTATCCCTTTGACCTCCTTTTGTTGTCTAATTGCTCTGGCTAGGACTTTGAGTACTATATTGAATAAGTAGGGAGAGAGTGGGCAGCCTTGTCTAGTCCCTGATTTTAGTGGGGTTGCTTCAAGTTTCTCTCCATTTAGTTTGATGTTGGCTACTGGTTTGCTGTATATGGCTTTTACTATGTTTAGGTATGGGCCTTAAATTCATGATCTTTCCAAGACGTTTAACATGAAGGGATGTTGAGTTTTATCAAATGCTTTTCCAGCACTTAATGAGATGATCATGTGTTTTTTTTCTTTGAATTTGTTTATATAGTGGATTATGTTGATGGATTTCCATATATTGAGCCATCCCTACACCCCTGGGATGAAGCCTACTTGATCATGATAGATGATCGTTTTGATATGTTCTTGGATTTGGTTTGTGAGAATTTTATTCAGTATTTTTGCTTCAATATCCATAACAAAATTTGGTTTGAAGTCTCTTCAGAGAAGAAGAGAATATCTTCAGGGAATATTAGAGCAGTGAGGCAAGAGGTGGGTGGGAAAGCACCACCATAGAAGCAGGGAGAAGGGAGGGATGGTATAGTAGGTTTGTAGACGGGAAACCAGGAAGGGGGATAACATTTGAAATGTAAATAAATAAAATAACCAATTGTTTTTTAAGATAACATAAGGTAAAATCTCCAAGCAAGTTTGGCTATGCTTTTTTTGGGGGGGGGGGTAGGGAACAACACAAAGGCATAATCAATGACTTTATTAAAATTAAACCTTCAATTTTAAGAGTTGGCTTAATGGATACCAGTACTGAATTGTTCCTCCATAAGACCTGAGACCTTATCTTAATACTCTCATCAGGAGGCCTCACCTATGGCCTTTACTCCAGTTGCAGGAGATCTGATACGCTTGTCTGGCTTCTACAGGTACTGCACTCATAGGTACACTTAGTATACAAAGGGACACTTGGACATACATATGTACATACATACGTACATACATACATACATACATACATACATACATACATACTAGTAGTAGTAGTAGAAGGAGTGGTAGTAGTAATAGTAGTAGTAGTAGTAGTAGTAGTAGTAGTAGTAGTAGTAGTAGTAGTATAGTAGTTTTACTTGCTTTTCAAGAAAGAGTTCTTCTGTGTATCCCTGTCCTAGACCTCCCTTTGTAGACCATACTGGCCTTGAACTCAAGGATTTTTCCTGCCTCTGTGTTCTGAACACCAGGATTAAAAGCATGCACTGCCACACCCAGTTTAAAAACTAATTTTAAAATTTTGCTTAAAAATATTCTAACTTCAGCACAATAAAAACATAGCCAAAATTATTTAAAATGCCAAGCTTGGCATAAAATGATTGCCTCATAGATATCTAATGGCCGGTTTCCAAAATACACAAAGAAAACTAAAAAATAAAAAGCAAATAATTAAATTGGCAAAATATTTGAACAGCTAATTCCTCAAGGAAGATACACAGATGGCAATTGAACATATGAAGTAAATACTCAACACCATATGTTATCAGATACCACTGAAAATCCAAGATTCCGACAACCTCTGGTGCTGGTGAGACATGAAACAACTGTAACTTTCATTCACGAATAAGAGTGGAAATGATGCAGACACTTTGAGAGACCGCTGGGAGAATTCTTAGTCTCTTCCTTTTTCTGTCGCGTGTGTGTGTGTGTGTGTGTGTGTGTGTGTGTGTGTCTGTGTGTGTCTGTGTATGTGTGTGTAAGTGTGTGTGTAAGTGTGTGAGTGTGTGTGTCAGTCTGTGTGTGTGTCAGTCTGTGTGTGTGTCAGTGTGTGTGTGTAAGTGTGTGAGTGTATATGTGTGTGTGAGCGTGTGTGTATGTGTAAGTGTGCAAGTGTGTGTCTGTGTGTGTGAGTGTGTGAGTGTGTGTGTGTCAGTCTGTGTGTGTATGTGTAAGTGTGTGTCTGTGTGTGTAAGTGTGAGTGTGTGTGTGTCAATCTGTGTGTGTACGTGTGTGAGTGTGTGTGTGTCAGTCTGTGTGTGTGTGTGTAAGTGTGAGAGTGTGTGTGAGTGTGTGTGTAGACTGAGGACAACTTTAGCTGTCGGTGGCTGTCTTCCTCCTTGTTTCACACAGAACTTATTTGTTTGTTTTTCTTCTTCATATGCCCACACTAGATGACCTGTGAGCGGATTAGCAGTATGTGCTACCATGCCCTACTCTGTGTGTGTTCTGGGGATTCAACTTCCAAAGCTTTTGCTTGCGTAGCGTCATAGTTTGAGTGAGGATGGCTCCCACAGGCTCGTATATTTGAACGCTTGGTCTGAAGTTGGTGGAACTGCTTGGAAAGGATTAGGAGTTGTGACCTTTTTGGAAAAGATACGTCATTGCGGTGGACTGCAGTGTTTTAGAAGCCCTTCCATGTTAGCACTTTCTCCTGTCCCAGGCTCGTAGATGTAGACCTCAGATACTGCTCCAGGACCATGCTTGCCTGTCTGCTGCCATACTCCTGGCTACAATGGTTATGGACTCTAACCCTGTAGTACTCTGAGGCCCTAAATTAATTTCTTTCTCTTATAAGTTACCTTGATTGCAGTGTTTTGTTATGGCAGTAGAAAAGTACCTAAGATCCTTAGGAAGCATGTTAACCCCAGAGCCATCTCATGGGTCCTAGTCTGACAAGTTTTTCAGAAACTTACCATAGTCTTCTCATGTAAACCAGAAATCATCGAGTGAAATAAAAGCTAATGTCTCACTAAATATCTGCAAAAGGCTGTTTATAGTTTTACTCCTAATCACCAGATCCTGAAAACAGCAAAGCTGTCCTTCAACAGTGCATAAATAAAATGCTATATCCATAAAAATGGGGACATTATTCAGGCTTTTAAAAGTGAGTGAGCTAGCTACAGGAAGGACATGGGGGAACTATAGAACGCATTGCCTTAGTAAAGATGTCCATCTGCAAAGACCACATGCCGTGTGATTTCAACTTTATGATTTTCCGAGTTAGACAAACTATACAGACAACAGAAATGTCAAGAATTAGTGTGGCTTGTGGAAGGGCATAGCTGGGAATAAACAGGAGAAATACAAGATTTAGAGGCAGTGGAACAGCTCTGTATGTTACTGAAAAAGCAAATCCATCAATTACCATAGAACTGCATGAAGCAAAGAGTGAACCCTAATGAAAGTACAGAAATTAATGATAATACCCAATATCAGTTGCACCAAATTCGTCACATCCATGCAATGTACAAATGTTGTACTACATATGGGAGAACTCCATTTCCTGCTCGAAAGTTTCTGTAAGCCTAAGAAACTCTGAAAACCACAGTCCATTATTCTGAAAAAACACACTAAAAATGAAATACCAATTTAACGTACTGAAGATTAAACAAACCAAATAAAAGCTAATGTAGTTATACAACAATGGGGGATGTTCTGATATTCATTCACTATCCATTCATTCATAACTGTACAAGAGCAGTTGGGTTTTGTTTATTTGTTTGTTGTTTTGTTTTACTATAAAAATTAATGAAAATAACTAATTGTAGAAAAGAAAATATGTTGAAGTCTTTGATCCATGATTCATTGTCCCTCTTGTTTTGGGCATGTTTTGGTACAGCAGGAGGATGAAGTAGAGGAGGTCTGTTCACCTTGTGGCAAGAGAAGCAAATAAGGAAATAAAAAAGGTTTGGATTCCACACCTTTAATGATCCAAGACCTTCTCTTAGTCCTTACCTCAAATATTCCACCATCTCCGCATAATGCTCAGAGCTGGAAGAGATCATTATCCAAACGAAAGTCATGTATATCTTGGTGACTATGCCATGTCAGTCTAAGACATCCATTCTAAGAATGTTTCCATTTCTTTTTCTTCTTTCACTCAATTACTGTCATCTAATTGCCATGCCATGAGACTCTTCCGTTGTGTCAAACTTTTTTCTTCTTCTACAATAGCAGCTAGAATATGTTTTGCGGGTAATTTCCTGCCATTATATTATGACTCTCTTGTGTCTTTCAGGCCCACCTAACTTCTAACAAGTGTGCAGCTAGTAAACACTCTTCCTTCAGCACACGGAACACTGCTGGAGACAGCCCCGGGGGTCCTTTATCTTGGGAAGGAAGCAATAATTTCATCCTTTCTGATTTCAAGGAGGTAAGTGCTGCTCTTCAATGTTTTTGTATTTCTGTCTGAGATCCTCTTCCGAAATGATGACTCTTAACATTTTCCATTTTTAAGCACCTGACCCTACCACCTTACGAATTCACAGCGGTTGAAATCGCATCACAAATGGAATCAGAGTCTTCCCGTTATATCTGCCAGAAATTCCAACTATTAAACTAACAAGTGTAGCCACCAGTGCAGAACTGTAGTTGTTTGTCACCACCTGTTAGCATGGAGCACTTGTCCTCCCAGATCTGTCCCTGCTTTCTATAAATGTCATATCTTTCAGTGACTTCTCGAATTTTTCCTCCAATGCACGTGTATTTCATATATATCTTTCTCAGCTTTGGGAAAAAAAACCTGAAACAGCAGAGCCTCATTCCTCCTAATTTGTTTATTAATAATCTCCTGCTCTCATTATGTCTGGCTCCCCTGTATAACTCATGTCTCACATACTTCTCTTCTATGCTTTCAGAGACTGGAATCAGAAAGACAGACATGATGCCAAGTCCAGTAATCACTCCTTCATCTTTATTTTCTTGTCTCTTCCAGAAAATGTTCTTCTTTGGCTTTTGTGTCTACAGGTTTCATTATATCCCTCATTTAAAAAAAATAGCTCCTTTGCAGACTCCATTGTCAGATCTTATTCTTTTGTCTTTCATTTAAATGCCACTACTCACTCTGGACACATGGCCTCTGAAGGACCCCTTTTAGTCTTATTGAATCGATTAAAGACCTCAACTCTGCTGTAATTTCCTCTCCCGAATTTCAGTTTCATAATCAAACTCCAACAAGTCTCCTCTATTTTAAAATATCCAAAATTAAATTCTGTACTTAAAATCTAAATTCTTTATCCTAATTGTTGTTTCTCTATATAACTGTTTGTACAATCATTGAAGAGGAAACCTTGGAGCCATCCCTATCACAGCATCCTAACTAACATCATATTTTTAATCAATTTCCAAAGCCCTGTTTGTTTTATCTAGTTGAGTACTAGTTAGTATTGGTGGGGCCACACTTGTATTAGAAGAGCGTGGTTGTACTTAATTCTATAATGTAACTGATAGGATGTAAGTGTTGCTACACTTTGTTGGTTTGTTTGTTCTAAGTTAACCCTCAAAAGCAAGGTCATCCAAATTCCAGCTTTTGATTTAAAGAGAGAAGAGATCAGTATACAAAGAACCAACACCTTCAGTCTCAGACAGGCCTTCCCACCTGCTCAAAGGGTCAAACCTTAGAATGACTGATGGCCTTACCCCATAGCTCTATAATCTGATTACTAAAGATTACCTGGAACAGTCCTTTAGAATGCTAATCTCCAGTCTTCTAGGATTCTTTGCTCTCTAAACAAAACACAATTTAAAGATTATAGTCCTGGTTTTTTCCTATGTATCAGGTGGCACATACTTGGTAACACTGCTACTGTTCATTGTCAGTCGTTATATATATATATATATGTCATTGCATTATATATCAATTATGAATCCTACCACTTAATATTCCCTAGCCTCTGTTAGATATTCTTTTCTATTAGTAAGTAAGATTATCTTTTAGCAAGCAGAGACCTGGTTATATCACTCCTCCTCTTATGTTTAGAATTTTATCTCTGCAGCAGAGTTGAAAATTGTCCACACTTTGATTCAATAGAACTCTCAATAGAATATTCAGCTCTCACCATTTTCCACCCATCTGCCAAGCTGTTGAGTGTAGTCCCACATAATGCCTCCATGCTGTAATGATGGATCTCCCATCCCCTGAATTCGTGTTCCATGTGATGCCTCATGCTGTAACAATGGTGCCTCTACTCCCTGAACCCATACTCGCTGTCATGCCTTATGCCGTAACAGTGCATCTCTAGCATTTTTGAATCCCTGTTATGTTATGTTAACCACACCAGCTTCTATTTATGCTTTAATTCTCAGCTCGGGCACTGCCTTCTTGTTTTCTGGATAAAGGCGCCTGCAATGCTGTATGTGTTCTATCATATCCACTGTCACACTTTGCTGGAAATGATTGCTTACTTGCCTGCTCCTGCACAATAGGAACTTCTTAAGGGAAGATTTAAAATGTTCTGTCTTATTGATCTCATTATTCTTGCTGTCTAGCTCAGTAGAAAATTAAGAAGCGTGAGAAGGAGAAAGCTTGGAAGGAAGAAATGGAGAATAGAGAGACTAGATGGAGGATAGAGTAAGGAACCAACCAAGTACATGTCCTCTAAGGCTGTTGTCACAGAAAGCTACATAAATATTATCAGGCTTTTGTTGTTGGCTTGGCATTATAGGATTTTTTCAATGTAAGAAACATTTTAAATCTTATCACATTTTTCCATAATTTAAACAAAAGGACTAGTGTATCACAGGTAGTGACAGGTGCTCCAGGCATGGTAGAGATTTCTCTATGGTCACCAAAGATGTTGCCCATACCTGAAACGGATCTGTTAGCTTGATCTGGCAACTAAGTTCAAGCACAGAGACTGTGTAACTTGTGACTATGTCAGCTTTGGGGTCTATCCCAGAAATCTCTATTGAGAATTCCTCTGTTCTTTCTATACATCTGATTGGTCAGAAACAGCATTAAGGACTTAGGAAGAAGTGCTGGACAGACAGGTTAATCACTCAAGTGCTTGCCATGAATGTGTGTGGACTAGTGTTAGATTTACAGATCGGTATGAGAAAACCGAGGGTGGTAGCACACACTTGAAGTCTACTATAAGGGAGACAGAGATGAGAGGATTCTTGTGACTCATTGACCAGCCAGCCTCGTGGAATTAGTGAGCTCAAAACAATGAGGTAGACAACTGCCAAGGAAGGAAACCCCAAGTTGACTGACTAATGGCTACCACATGTTTGAGTATACACATGTACACGTGTGCCAAACATATGCACCCATACTCTTGCAAATATGCATATATGTCTGCATGCATGCATGCACACATATAATCAGAAATATATTATGTATAAAAATGAAAATATAGAATTTAATATACAATAAACATATATAAAATGGAAAAATTAGAATTTAAAGAAAAGAAGAAATATAAGAAGGAAGAAATGTAGGTACCTTGATGATTACTTGAAAAGTCATCCTGCCAGAAATCCTGTTTGTTTGTTTGATCTATTTTTACATACGTGTTGAATTAAATAACTAAGATTTGAGTACGTGTGTAAAGGGTAGTTAAAGTGAAACATTCAGTATATAGTTTAGCATTTCCCATAAGGACTTTATGAACATTTGGGCGTGGTAATAGTCTACTGACCACCCTCTCCATAGTACATGTGAGCACACTAAATTACATGATACACCGAGTTTAAGTTTTTCTTCTAAGTCTTCAAGCTCATGAGTACAAATGTGATTTAGAACACTTCACATCCATTGATTGTTTAGGAAACATGAATCCTGTCTGTCTAGATTCAGGACTTCCCTTCCCTTCCTCTCTCTCTCTGCCTCCTTCCCTCCCCTAAGGCAGTTTCTATGGTTGAGAAAGAAACATTTTCTCAGACTAGGAAGAACAGGTTTGTTTGTTTTTAACTAAAAATGTTCACCTAAGAGTGGTTTTATCACCTTGATCTGAAATGAGATTTGTAAACTAGATTACTGAAAACAGCATACAATTACTTTTCTTTTTTGAGGATAAATTTCAGAGATGAAAGCGTATACACAGTTTAAGAATAAAAGAGTGTGCCCAGCCCGCAGTAGCTCTCTGCTCCCAGACCCCGTGGGAAAGAGACCTCACCGCCTGGTCAGGTGGGCACTCCTGAGGCTGCAGAGCGGAAGAGACCACCAACACTGCCCACCCCTGCCCACATCCCTGGCCCAAGAGGAAACTGTATAAGGCCTCTGGGCTCCCGTGGGGGAGGGCCCAGGAGCGGCAGGACCCCTGCCTGAGACACCGCCGGAACCTGAAGGAAACAGACCGGATAAACAGTTCTCTGCACCCAAATCCCGTGGGAGGGAGAGCTAAACCTTCAGAGAGGCACACAAGCCTGGGAAACCAGAAGAGACTGCTCTCTGCACACACATCTCGGGCGCCAGAGGAAAACACCATAGGCCATCTGGAACCCTGATGCACTGAGGCTTCCGGAGGGGGCGGCGCAGATCTTCCTGGTTGCTGCCGCTGCAGAGAGCCCGTGGGCAGCACCCCGAGAGAGAACTTGAGCCTCGGGACCACAGGTAAGACCAACTCAAGACACAGGCCCACAGGAACAGCTGAAGACCTGTACAGAGGAAAAACTACACGCACAAAAGCAGAACACTCTGTCCCCATAACTGGCTGAAAGAAAACAGTAAAACAGGTCTACAGCACTCCTAACACACAGGCTTAGAGGACAGTCTAGCCACTGTCAGAAATAGCAGAACAAAGTAGCACTAGAGATAATCTGATGGCGAGAGGCAAGCGCAGGAACCCAAGCAACAGAAACCAAGACTACATGGCATCATCGGAGCCCAATTCTCCCACCAAAACAAACATGGAATGTCCAAAAACACCAGAAAAGCAAGATCTAGTTTCAAAGTCATATTTGATCATGATGCTGGAGGACTTCAAGAAAGATGTGAAGAACTCCCTTAGAGAAACACAGGAAAACATTAATAAACAAGTAGAAGCCTACAGAGAGGAATCGCAAAAATGCCTGAAAGAATTCCAGGAAAACATAAATAAACAAGTAGAAGCCCATAGAGAGGAGACACAAAAATCCCTGAAAGAATATCAGGAAATCATAAATAAACAAGTAGAAGCCCATAGAGAGGAGTCACAAAAATCCCTGAAAGAATTCCAGGAAAACACAAGCAAACAGTTGAAGGAATTAAAAATGGAAATAGAAGCAATCAAGAAAGAACACATGGAAACAACCCTGGATATAGAAAACCAAAAGAAGAGACAAGGAGCTGTAGATACAAGCTTCACCAACAGAATACAAGAGATGGAAGAGAGAATCTCAGGAGCAGAAGATTCCATAGAAATCATTGACTCAACTGTCAAAGATAATGTAAAGCAGAAAAAGCTACTGGTCCAAAACATACAGAAAATCCAGTACTCAATGAGAAGATCAAACCTAAGGATAATAGGTATAGAAGAGAGTGAAGACTCCCAGCTCAAAGGACCAGTAAATATCTTCAACAAAATCATAGAAGAAAACTTCCCTAACCTAAAAAAAGAGATACCCATAGGCATACAAGAAGCCTACAGAACTCCAAATAGATTGGACCAGAAAAGAAACACCTCCCGTCACATAATAGTCAAAACACCAAACTCACAAAATAAAGGAAGAATATTAAAAGCAGTAAGGGAAAAAGGTCAAGTAACATATAAAGGCAGACCTATCAGAATCATACCAGACTTCTCGCCAGAAACTATGAAGGCCAGAAGATCCTGGACTGATGTCATACAGACCCTAAGAGAACACAAATGCCAGCCCAGGTTACTGTATCCTGCAAAACTCTCAATTAACATAGATGGAGAAACCAAGATATTCCATGACAAAACCAAATTTACACAATATCTTTCTACAAATCCAGCACTACAAAGGATAATAAATGGTAAAGCCCAACATAAGGAGGCAAGCTATACCCTAGAAGAAGCAAGAAACTAATCGTCTTGGCAACAAAACAAAGAGAATGAAAGCACACAAACATAACCGCACATCCAAATATGAATATAACAGGAAGCAATAATCACTATTCCTTAATATCTCTCAACATTAATGGCCTCAACTCCCCAATAAAAAGACATAGATTAACAAACTGGATATGCAACGAGGACCCTGCATTCTGCTGCCTACAGGAAACACACCTCAGAGACAAAGACAGACATTACCTCAGAGTGAAAGGCTGGAAAACAATTTTCCAAGCAAATGGTCAGAAGAAGCAAGCTGGAGTAGCCATTCTAATATCAAATAAAATCAATTTTCAACTAAAAGTCATCAAAAAAAGATAAGGAAGGACACTTCATATTCATCAAAGGAAAAATCCACCAAGATGAACTCTCAATCCTAAATATCTATGCCCCAAATACAAGGGCACCTACATATGTAAAAGAAACCTTACTAAAGCTCAAAACACACATTGCACCTCACACAATAATAGTGGGAGATTTCAACACCCCACTCTCATCAATGGACAGATCATGGAAACAGAAATTAAACAGAGATGTAGACAGACTAAGAGAAGTCATGAGCCAAATGGACTTAACGGATATTTATAGAACATTCTATCCTAAAGCAAAAGGATATACCTTCTTCTCAGCTCCTCATGGTACTTTCTCCAAAATTCACCATATAATTGGTCAAAAAATGGCCCTCAACAGGTACAGAAAGATAGAAATAATCCCATGCGTGCTATCGGACCACCACGGCCTAAAACTGGTCTTCAATAACAATAAGGGAAGAATGCCCACATATACGTGGAAATTGAACAATGCTCTACTCAATGATAACCTGGTCAAGGAAGAAATAAAGAAAGAAATTAAAAACTTTTTAGAATTTAATGAAAATGAAGATACAACATACTCAAACTTATGGGACACAATGAAAGCTGTGCTAAGAGGAAAACTCATAGCGCTGAGTGCCTGCAGAAAGAAACAGGAAAGAGCATATGTCAGCAGCTTGACAGCACACCTAAAAGCTCTAGAACAAAAAGAAGCAAATACACCCAGGAGGAGTAGAAGGCAGGAAATAATCAAACTCAGAGTGGAAATCAACCAAGTAGAAACAAAAAGAACCATAGAAAGAATCAACAGAACCAAAAGTTGGTTCTTTGAGAAAATCAACAAGATAGAAAAACCCTTAGCCAGACTAACGAGAGCACACAGAGAGTGCGTCCAAATTAACAAAATCAGAAATGAAAAGGGAGACATAACAACAGATTCAGAGGAAATTCAAAAAATCATCTGATCTTGCTATAAAAACCTATATTCAACAAAACTTGAAAATCTTCAGGAAATGGACAATTTCCTAGACAGATACCAGGTACCGAAGTTAAATCAGGAACAGATAAACCAGTTAAACAACCCCATAACTCCTAAGGAAATAGAAGCAGTCATTAAAGGTCTCCCAACCAAAAAGAGCCCAGGTCCAGACGGGTTTAGTGCAGAATTCTATCAAACCTTCATAGAAGACCTCATACCAATATTATCCAAACTATTCCACAAAATTGAAACAGATGGATCACTACCGAATACCTTCTATGAAGCCACAATTACTCTTATACCTAAACCACACAAAGACACAACAAAGAAAGAGAACTTCAGACCAATTTCCCTTATGAATATCGACGCAAAAATACTCAACAAAATTCTGGCAAACCGAATCCAAGAGCACATCAAAACAATCATCCACCATGATCAAGTAGGCTTCATCCCAGGCATGCAAGGATGGTTTAATATACGGAAAACCATCAACGTGATCCATTATATAAACAAACTGAAAGAACAAAACCATATGATCATTTCATTAGATGCTGAGAAAGCATTTGACAAAATTCAACACCCCTTCATGATAAAAGTCCTGGAAAGAATAGGAATTCAAGGCCCATACCTGAACATAGTAAAAGCCATATACAGCAAACCAGTTGCTAACATTAAACTAAATGGAGAGAAACTTGAAGCAATCCCACTAAAATCAGGGACTAGACAAGGCTGCCCACTCTCTCCCTATTTATTCAATATAGTTCTTGAAGTTCTAGCCAGAGCAATCAGACAACAAAAGGAGGTCAAGGGGATACAGATCGGAAAAGAAGAAGTCAAAATATCACTATTTGCAGATGATATGATAGTATATTTAAGTGATCCCAAAAGTTCCACCAGAGAACTACTAAAGCTGATAAACAACTTCAGCAAATTGGCTGGGTATAAAATTAACTCAAATAAATCAGTTGCCTTCCTCTATACAAAAGAGAAACAAGCCGAGAAAGAAATTAGGGAAACGACACCCTTCATAATAGACCCAAATAATATAAAGTACCTCGGTGTGACTTTAACAAAGCAAGTAAATATCTGTACAATAAGAACTTCAAGACACTGAAGAAGGAAATTGAAGAAGACCTCAGAAGATGGAAAGATCTCCCATGCTCATGGATTGGCAGGATTAATATAGTAAAAATGGCCATTTTACCAAAAGCAATCTACAGATTCAATGCAATCCCCATCAAAATACCAATCCAATTCTTCAAAGAGTTAGACAGAACAATTTGCAAATTCATCTGGAATAACAAAAAACCCAGGATAGCTAAAGCTATCCTCAACAATAAAAGGACTTTAGGGGGAATCACTATCCCTGAACTCAAGCAGTATTACAGAGCAATAGTGATAAAAACTGCATGGTATTGGTACAGAGACAGACAGATAGACCAATGGAATAGAATTGAAGACCCAGAAATGAACCCACATAAATATGGTCACTTGATTTTTGACAAAGGAGCCAAAACCATCAAATGGAAAAAAGATAGCATTTTCAGCAAATGGTGCTGGTTCAACTGGAGGGCAACATGTAGAAGAATGCAGATCGATCCATGCTTATCACCCTGTACAAAGCTTAAGTCCAAGTGGATCAAGGACCTCCACATCAAACCAGACAAACTCAAACTAATAGAAGAAAAACTAGGGAAGCATCTGGAACACATGGGCACTGGAAAAAATTTCCTAAACAAAACACCAATGGCTTATGCTCTAAAATCAAGAATCGACAAATGGGATCTCATAAAACTGCAAAGCTTCTGTAAGGCAAAGGACACTGTGGTTAGGACAAAACGGCAACCAACAGATTGGGAAAAGATCTTTACCAATCCTACAACAGATAGAGGCCTTATATCCAAATTATACAAAGAACTCAAGAAGTTAGATCGCAGGGAAACAAATAACCCTATTAAAAAATGGGGTTCAGAGCTAAACAAAGAATTCACAGCTGAGGAATGCCGAATGGCTGAGAAACACCTAAAGAAATGTTCAACATCTTTAGTCATAAGGGAAATGCAAATCAAAACAACCCTGAGATTTCACCTCACACCTGTGAGAATGGCTAAGATCAAAAACTCAGGTGACAGCAGATGCTGGCGAGGATGTGGAGAAAGAGGAACACTCCTCCATTGTTGGTGGGATTGCAGACTGGTACAACCATTCTGGAAATCAGTCTGGAGGTTCCTCAGAAAATTGGACATTGAACTGCCTGAGGATCCAGCTATACCGCTCTTGGGCATATACCCAAAAGATGCCCCAACATATCAAAAAGACATGTGCTCCACTATGTTCATTGCAGCCTTATTTATAATAGCCAGAAGCTGGAAAGAACCCAGATGCCCTTCAACAGAGGAATGGATACAGAAAATGTGGTACATCTACACAATGGAATATTACTCAGCTATCAAAAACAACGAGTTTATGAAATTCGTAGGCAAATGGTTGGAACTGGAAAATATCATCCTGAGTGAGCTAACCCAATCACAGAAAGACATACATGGTATGCACTCATTGATAAGTGGCTATTAGCCCAAATGCTTGAATTACCCTAGATCCCTAGAACAAACGAAACTCAAGACGGATGATCAAAATGTGAATGCTTCACTCCTTCTTTAAATGAGGAAAAAGAATACCCTTGGCAGGGAAGGGAGAGGCAAAGATTAAAACAGAGACTGAAGGAACACCCATTCAGAGCCTGCCCCACATGTGGCCCATACATATACTGCCACCCAATTAGACAAGATGGATGAAGCAAAGAAGTGCAGACCAACAGGAGCCGGATGTAGATCGCTCCTGAGAGACACAGCCAGAATACAGCAAATACAGAGGCGAATGCCAGCAGCAAACCACTGAACTGAGAATAGGACCCCCGTTGAAGGAATCAGAGTAAGAACTGGAAGAGCTTGAAAGGGCTCGAGACCCCATATGTACAACAATGCCAAGCAACCAGAGCTTCCAGGGACTAAGCCACTACCTAAAGACTATACATGGACTGACCCTGGATTCTGACCAAATAGGTAGCAATGAACATCTTAGTAAGAGCACCAGTGGAAGGGGAAGCCCTGGGTCCTGCTAAGACTGAACCCCCAGTGAACTAGACTGGTGGGGGGATGGTGGCAATGGGGGGAGGGTTGGGAGGGGAACACCCATAAGGAAGGGGAGGGGGGAGGGGGATGTTTGCCCGGAAACCGGGAAAGGGAATAACACCCGAAATGTATATAAGAAATACTCAAGTTAATAATAAAAAAAAAAAAGAAAGAAAGCAGACTGAGCAAGCCATAGGGAGCAAGCCACTAAGCAGCACTCCTCTCCCTCATGACCACTGCATTAGCTCCTGCCTCTAGGTTCCTGCCCTGTTTGAGTTCCTGTTCTGACTTCCTTTGAAGATGAACAGTGATGCAGAAGCAAAGCCAAATAAACCCTTTCCTCCCCCCCCAAAAAAAGAATAAAAGAGTTTATACCCTCCATTCAGTAAAATAAAACAAAAAAAATTTACTGACAACTGTGGTGATTTGAATATGCGTGGCTGTTCTGGAACTTGCTCTGTATACCGACCTTGAACTCGAAGATAAACATGCCTTTCCCTTCTGAGTTCTAGGATTAAAGGCATATACTACTATGCCTGGACCCAGGCCTTTAGGACAAGCCCAGAACATCATGTGTGGATCCCAGACCTTGTAACAAGAGGCTGTGAAGCTGAAGTTGTCTTGGAGACCCCAAGATGTTAGAGATGCCAGGGCCATGGGATAGCTGCTGAGGAAAGCTGATAATAGGGACTGGAAACAGCCCAAGAGAAAAAATTGTATTGCAGTCAACAAAACTGAAAGGAGTTGGACATCAGACATGGAGATGCAGACTCTGGAGTTTGCCTAGCTAGCCTTGTGTTTTGCTTTGGTCCAGTATTTCCCCATTATAATGCTTTGGAATGATAATGTGTATCCTGTGATGTTGGAAGCATGTGATTCGTATTTTGATTTTGTAGGGAATTACAGTTAAAAGACTTTGAACTTTTTACTTTTAACATCATTGAGACTGTTAAAGACTATATGACTTTTGAAGTTGAACTAAATATATTTTGTGTTATGCTATGGCTGGGTATAGCCCCTTTCATATATTTGAAGGAGCCTACTGGGACCAGTGAGTGGAATTTGGTAGTTTGAATATGCTTGGCCCAGGAAGTGGACTATTTGTGGGTGGGCCTTGTTCGAAGAAGTGTGTCACTGTGGCGGTGGGCTTTGAGATCCTCCTTCTAGCAATCTGGAAGACAGTCTTCTCCTGTCTGCCTTTGAATCAAGATGTAGAACTCTTTTTGTCACCTTCTCCAGCACTGTGTCTGCCTAGATGATGTCATGCTTCCTCCTATGATGATAATAGGCTGAACCTCAGAACCTCTAAAGTAGCCCCAATGAAATGTTGTCCTTTATAAGAGTTGCCTTGGCCATGGTGTCTCTTCTCAACCATGGAAACCCCAAGAAAACAATTTAATTAAACAAAATGGACATCCAGCAACATATCCCCCTCATCTCTGTACAAATTTTAAAATTGATCTGGTCCCATTGATCATTTATTCTTTTACTTGATTTTTACACACACACACACACACACACACACACACACACACACACACACACACTTGTGCAGAAATAGTACAGCGGCATTTTTATGATTAAAACTTTGAAGAATGAAATGACATTATATATATATCCTTCTGTAACTATCTTGCTACCTCTTGTGTCTTCGTTTTGACTCTAGTGATTCATTGACTATAACATCTATTACTACCCTTGTCTTATTGATTAAGGGGTTATTTCAATTTTTTGACAGTACAAACAATTTTGATATGCATTTTTGTTTGTTTGTTTGTATATGTATCTTCTTGTTCATGTGTGTTTCACCCTGTGAGGTAGGCATACAGAACTGATGTTCCAGTGGCATTTCTATTTGTACCAGAGAGTAGAAAGCAATTCTTCAGAGAGGCGAATTTTATTTTCATTCCCACCAGGATGTGTGAATGTGTTCAGTCCTGGTTCTGCACCTTCATGCCAGCACATTCAAGGATTGTTGTTATTCATCATCCTTTAATTTAATTTACCTGATGAATGTGAAAAGTCTTCTGAGCCCGAGAATCATAGCATCTATTTATTGGCTCCTTTGGTTCTGCTTGTTCCTATCATTTATCCATAAAGAATTTCTTATTGATTTACAATAACTTTTATATGCACTGTATGATAATACTTTCTGGTTCCATATATTACAAATATCTCTCCTACTTAAGGCTGATCTTCACAGTGCTTATGTTTTTGATACAGAAACTTTTTAATTAAAAATTTAAATCTACATTTCCCTTGATGGCAAACATTTTTCTTACAGTATTTGAGATATATCTTCCAATATCAGGATCATAAAGACATTTATATTTTTGGCTAACATTTCAAATGTTATTATTCACATTTCGATCTTTAATCAACTGGAATTGAATTGTTTCTATAGAATGGATATGGACTCTAATGTGTGGCTTGTTTTTTTTTCTTTTCTTTCTTTCTTTTTATTTTGATGGATAAACTACTGCTCCTGAAATATTTACTGAAAAAAATAACTTCTTCTCAAATGATTTACAATGTCAGCTCTGTCAGATAGTGAGTTCCACTCATTCAGTGTATTTCTTTTTACTCTGCCACATTTTGGGTTTTGTTATAGGCAGTAGTTATTTACCATGATGAAATAATCATGACCACATCTCACTGTGGGTTTCCATTCTGCTCCTTACTGAAGTTTACAGCTTCATGACTAGAACTAAAAGGCTAACCTTCATAATGATTATAACATTCACTTAGTCACACTACTAAATTAACTGCCATCTTCTTATTTCTCTTTTTCTAAGTATTTTGAGTCTCCTTTTTTTACTATCTACTATCAAACATATTCATATATTTAATAAAACAAACCCCTGTGTTAGACTGGGGTCCCTGAAAACAAAGAGTGATTCTTATGATGGTGCCTGACTTGAAGAAAGAACAATGAGAGAAAGCAGGATTGGGTAGGAGAGGACTCATTCACACAGCCATGGACAGCAGACCAGAGGAGCAAATGAGCATCTTGGCAATCAATATTCATAACAATTGAGGAAGACAACAGAATAGCAACCTGGTTCACAACGTGGCTGTGTGGAAAATCCCTCTCCTGCTCATTGTTTACATATATATATATATATATATATATATATATATATATATATATATATATATGTGTGTGTGTGTGTGTGTGTGTGTATGTATGTATATGTATATATGTATGTGTCTGTATGTATATGTATATATGTATGTACATATATATATATATATTATTTTTGTTGTTGTTGTTAAAGCCTGCTCCCCAAGTGTAGCTGTAGCCATCTCGTACATGCCTACCAGCCATTTCATATTGTTATTGATGGAGAAAAATAGGTTGATTCAGAGCAGACTAAGCTGACCACACACGCTTGACCATAACAAATTCCATGGCCATTAAGTTTCACTTAGGACCAATCAGAATAAAGTCAGTTAGACTGTTCCATCTACCTAGCCAAAATAGCTTGAATCAGGGCTCACCACCAGAGGATTTTTTCCCCTAAATAAACTGGCTCTGAAAAATATTCAGTGTCTAGTGTTAGCTCCCAAATCTAGGTTGCACTGATCAATCAGTTTTTGGGTGTGCATTAGATAAAGCACAGCCCTGTTTAACCGAGATCAGTGTCAGACATCAACATTTGGAGGTTCTACCAAGATCCTGGGAAGGCACCCTATCCTCGATCACCCCTCCGTTGTTGATAGTGCCAGCCAGCACCTTGAAGAGGAGGTAAAATTTTTTCTTTGTTTGTCTTGTTTCTGGTATGGTCTAGACCTTTTGGTGATACAAAGAAGACAAGGTAGACACAAGGGAAGCCCTACTTCTCTTGGCTGGAGGGAACATAGCACAATCTACCCTGTTAATTTAGATTTTATTGGGACTCTCAACTGAGTATTCTCCCTCTCCTCCTCCCCCTCCCCCTCCCCTCTCCTTCTCCTTCTGTAACTTTCTACCCTTTCTTAGGAAACTTTCTTCCCTTAGCGAATTTGAATGGCCATTCTTTGGCACTAGCTGTCCCCCTGAGGGCTCCTTTCACTCACCTATTCTCCTCAACTCTATTGGTTGTCCTCAACATGCTAGTGTGTTCATGTCTGTCAGTTTATGGCTGTAGTTCCGTTTAGGTGCTTGATTGTTGCTCTATGTTTCACATTCAGAAAAATGGGCCAAACTTCATTTGCTGGTCTTCATCCCTTGACTTAGTCTTAACTTCTTTCAAGGATTTTTTTTTTTCAGGAAAAAAAGGCAGCTGAATTGGGATAACAAAAACAAATAAACTGATGCTGCCCTTGGAGTCCTGTTCCTGTAGCTAGGATTCTAACACTGTTGGAGAAGCCCTATCTCCTGCCTGAATCAAGCTGACAGCAAGCATGGGACTGCCTGGTCTTAAAGCTCTTTGCTCTTAAAGTGGCATGAGTATCTTCTCAGCTTCTCTAGTAAGGGAGCTGATACCTAGTCCTGCTGCAAAATCTCTGTGTCTGTGAGAACTGGACTCAGCCAGTAGCAAGGTGCTCCTTCCTTATAATTACATCTGGAGAAAATAAGAAAAGCTTTGTCTATTTTAAATACATAAACCCATGTGGCCATGGCGTCTTCATTTTTGACTGATCTTAAATGTTTAAGTTTACTATGTTCTTCATGTCTTTGTTACGGATTATTGGTTTATAAGTTATGGTGTATGGTTAAAAATGTGTAACATCTATGACAAAAAAGTTTGCTTAAAGCAAAGAACTCAGGATTAGAGCCATTCTGGGCAACAACACATGGCACTAGTACAAAAAACAGGTCTTTAAAGATACTTTTAAATTTCGATGAAATTTTTATGCAATTTCTGCCCTGTCTTAAAATCAGACTTAGAAAGTTTAAATTTAAAGCAATGTTTTCTTAATGAAGTATTAAAGCTGCACCTCCATGCATTTGTATACAAGAACTTTTCTTGCTCACAACCTAACTTTGTAACATGAAAATAACCTAATTGATATTTATATTGATTTCAGAAATATTAAGTTATTTACATTGTTAGGAATTGCTTTGCCTACTGAAAATTATGGCAATGTTCTATGTCTTCATTCTTATAAAGGTACTTTATTTTAATATTACAAAACAATTAAGACATTTAAAAATGTTTACTGGTTTATGGCATTAAAAAGCATTCAGAGTCACTGGCTTAAGAATATGTCTCTCCTTATCTAAGGATTATTCAGGCTAACAGAGACATATATACATATATATATATACATATATATATATACATATGTATCTTACTTTTGCTAGTACTATTAAATTATAGCTTTTATTATAAACTGAGTCATACAGGAAACCATATAAAGGTCAGAAAAGTTGCCAGTCTCTTTATGGACTATGTTTAAGTATTAAAAAGTTTTAATTTTGATACCAGAAGAGCTTCAATTCAAAATCATGATTTTTTAAGGCTCAAACCTAACAGGAATGGAACCTAAAGTCCTAGTCTCATAAAATTTACTATAATTAAAAATGAAAGTTGACAGTCCTTATATATTTAAAAATATATTTGAAGTTATGCTAAGAACTGATGCAGTTAATTACAAGATTAAGCTGTATTTAGTATTCTGTTTTATTTTTGAAAGATAGTTTAAAACAGATAACTAAAAATACACAAAGATTGTTTAACTCAGACATGTTGGGTAGATACTAGCCCTCAAATGTCAGAAATCTGCAGAATATGTCATTTAATATGCCTAACTTTAAATGACAGAAAGAGACTCCCAAATGCTAACAGTGACCCCCACCAAGGTCTCTGAGAAGGAATGTTCACAACAACGAAGGACACTTCCTAGACAGTGATACCACTGGGCATAACTGCCCCTATTCTTAGCATTTTTCCTGGCTCCACCCCAATGTTACCTGGCAACAGCCAGGTATGCTTGACTCATTATAAAAGGGACTGCTCACCGCCTCTTCTATCTCTCTTGTCTTCTTGCTCTAGTTCTGTCCTCTCCCTTCTGCTCTCCCTTTCTCCACGTTTCCCTATCCCTCTCTCTCCACATGCTCATGGCTGGCCTCTATGTGGTCGTTCTCTACTCCTCTGCTTTCTCTCTTCCTTCCTCTGTCTCTACTATTTTCTCAACTCCCCTCCTCATGCCCTGAATAAACTCTACTCTATATTATACCTTCATGTGGCTGGTCCCTCAGGGGGAAGGGGTGCCTCAGCATGAGCCTGCAGAGATACTCCCTTCCCCCACACCTGACCGCACATCCACAAACCATATTCTCTCCCCCTCTCTATCTTTTTATAAAACACAGCACCTATGCCTTACCTACTTCCAAGGCCCAGCCTGAACTATAGATAAACAGAGGACACCGAAGAATTGATTACCATATATTGCTTAAAACAAGGTGAGATCAGTGTCTCCCATGTTCCTTGTCCACAGAAAAAGTCTCTTTATCTTCTGGGCTTGATGGCCAAAGACTGCCTTTTCCCTTGGAAAAACAGAACATGGAGAACACAGAAAACTGGGATAACTATCTAGCAAATAAAATATGGACTGGTTTCTGTCATTTTAATTGGTACATAGACATTTATTTATATTACAATTAATCTTTCTCATGTCTCTAATCATCTTGATGATGGTTAAGCTAGCTGTAGGTTGCTAGCTAGAAAACAACAGGTAACTAGCTCCTTACCCAAGGTAATCTACTACTGAGTTAGTTTATTAGTCAATTCGTTAGTTAGTTAAAACTACCAGCTCTCTTATTTAAAGGGTCAAACAGATTTGCCTTGCTCAAAGGTTTCTTGTTAAAGGGTTAACAGGTTTTACTAGTCCTTCATTTAAATGATTCTCATTAAGCCTTCATCTAAATGCTCTCATAATTAACTACCTGTATCTCATAGTAAACAATTGGATAGAAAGAAAAGTAAGTTTAAAGTTTATTTAAGATCTGAGGCTCTAAGAAAGGGTTTGAAGGTTGAAAAAGATGTCTTAAGGTTAATAATTCCAAGTTATAAAGATTGGAAGGTCTAAGGCAGTGTTTTAAGTTTGGCAAATGCAAGTTATGAAGATTAGAGGGCCTAAAGTGTTTTAAAATATATAAATGCAATTATAGAGGTATAGGAAATATAATTTAAGACATATAAAAAATTTCCCCTCTATTCTATTATTATACTAAGATTTCAAAACTTCAGAATTTTAACATTAGGCAATAAAGTTCTAATAAGCTAATGGAGTATTAGCTGAATAATACCATCACAAGCTCAAGATTTTAAAATCTTTTGTTGTCTTCTGAATATTAACCTAAAGATGCTTCTCGTCATTATAAAAACATCCGGTTCAATCTATATATCTAGACCTCAAGGCTGGAAAAAAAGTGTTCATGTTTTCAACCCAAACCTATAGCTTTTAGTAGGTCTTCAAGCATGAATATTCATACCAGTTGAGGGACACAACAGAATAATAACATAGTTTACAACATGGCTGTGTAGGAGACTCTTCTCCTGCTCAATCTTTCTTCCTCTCATATATATATATATATATATATATATATATATATATATATATATATATATATACATATATGTATATATATATATGTAGATATGTTGCTGAAACATGTTTCCCCATTATAGCTCTAGTCATGTTGCTCCATGCCAATCAGTCATTTCATATGACTCGTATTGACACAGAAAAATAGTTTGATTCAGAGTAGGGTCAAGCTAATCACATATCCTGTTATCTCAAGAAATTCCACAACCATAAGGCTTCACTTAGTACTAATCAGAATAAAGGTCAATTAGAACTGTTTTGTCTAACTAGCCAAAATAGCTTGAGTCAGGGCTGACCACCAGGCAGCTCTTCTTCTTTTTTGTTTTTTGTTTTTAAGGCTTTTTTTTGTAATTTTATTGGATATGTTTTTTATTTGCATTTCAAATGTTATTTCCTTTCCCTGCTTCCTGTCCACAAGCCCCCTATCCCCTCCTCTTCCCCTTCTACTATAAGGGTGTTCTCCCCATCCATCCCCCTTTTCCACCCCCCCTCAACATTCCCCTGCACGGGGGGTCCAAACATGGAGGGACCAAAGGGCTTCTCCTTCCTTTGATGCCCAACAAGGCCATCCTCTGCTACATATGCAGCTGGAGCCATGGGTCAATCAATGTATAGTCTTTGGTTGGTGGTTCAGTCCCTAGGAGCTCTGGTTGGTTGGCATTGTTGTTCTTATGGGGTTGCAAACCCCTTCAGCTCTTTCAATCCTTTAATTCCTCCAAAGGGGGTCCCATTCTCAGTTCAATGGTTTGCTGCTAGCATTCGTCCCTGTATTTGACATGTTCTGGCTGTGTCTCTCAGGAGACATCTATTTCCACTTCCTGTCTGCATGCACTTCTTAGCTTCATCAATCTTATCTAGTTTTTGTGGCTGTATATATGTGGGCCACATGTTGGACAGTTTCTGAATGGCCATTCCTTCAGTCTCTGCTCCTAACTTTGCCTTCATACCCCCTCCTATGGATATTTTTGTACCCCCTTTTAGGAAGGAGTGAAGGAAGCATCCACTCTTTGGTCATCCTTTTTCTTGAACTTCCAGTGGTCTGTGGGTTGCATCTTGGGTAATTTGAGCTTTTGGGCTAATATCAACTTATCAGTGAGTGCATACCATGTATGTTTTTCTGTGATTGGGTTACCTCACTCAGGATAATACTTTCTAGTTCAATCCATTTGCCTATGAATTTCATGAAGTCATTGTTTTTGATAGCAGAGTAGTACTCCATTGGGTAGATGTACCACAATTTCTGTATCCATTTCTCTGTTGAAGGGCATCTGGGTTTTTTCCAGCTGCTGGCTATTATAAATAAGGCTGCAATGAACATAATGGAGCATGTGTCTTTATTGTATGTTGGAGCATCTTTTGGGTATATCAGGAGAGATACAGCTGGGTCCTCAGGTAGTTCAATGTCCAATTTTCTGAGGAACTTCTGGACTGATTTCCACAGTGGTTGTACCAGTTTTCAATCCCACCAACAATGGAGGTGTGTTTTCTTTCTCCACATCCTTGTCAACATCTGTTGTCACCTAAGTTTTTGATATTAGCCATTCTGACTGTCATGAGGTGGAATCTCAGGGTTCTTTTGATTTGCATTTCCTTGATGACTAAGGATGTTGAGCATTTCTTTAGGTACTTCTAAGGCATTCAATAATTCTCAGCTGAGAATGTTTTGTTTAGCTCTGTACCCCATTTTTAATAGGGTTATTTGGCTCTCTGGAGTCCAACTTCTTTAGTTTTTGAGCATTTCTTTAGGTACTTCTAAGGCATTCAATAATTCTCAGCTGAGAATGTTTTGTTTAGCTCTGTACCCCATTTTTAATAGGGTTATTTGGCTCTCTGGAGTCCAACTTCCTTAGTTTTTTGTATATTTTGGAACATTACCAGCAGCTCTTCCTATACCTATATGAGAGCTCATTGTGGTTTTTGTCTATATAAATGGGCTCTGAAAAATATTTGGTGTCCATTTTAGTTCTCTTGTCTAGTCTGTGACACTGACCAATCAGTCTTTCAGTCTTGGGGTATTCATTCTGTAAACCAGCCCTATTTAACTGAGCTCAAAGTATGGGTGGTTTGTGTGGCAATTTCAGACATCATTGTGTGTATGTTTGTGTGTGTGTGTGTATTTTGTGTGTGTGTGTGTATTTTGCGTGTGTGTATTTTGTGTGTGTGTGTGTGTGTGTGTGTATGTGTGTGCATGCGCGTGCACGCACGGGCATGCGTGTTTGTATGAAAGTAACTTTTATTTGCCTGAAGTAAATGTTGTCTCTGCATCTATCTACTAGGCCTAGTCCTGGAAGATTCTCCTGTGTACAATCTAATCTAGGCCTAAAATGTTTTCAGCCTCTGAGACTTGCTGCTGAATAAGGGCTAGAAAGAAAGGGATTCTTTCTAGCTTTTTCTTAACTCTGACTGGCTAGTCAACTCAACTCTTCTGGCTCAAACTTCTCTCTAAGCTGACTGATTCAATCTTGCTTCTCTTGGCCTCTCCTGAATGGCTCAGCTTGGCCCCATAATAACTTTAGCAATATATTCTAATTTTCTGACTCCTTCTCAGTCTCTGGTTCATTCTGTCTTCAGCTACCTAGCTTGTTCTCTGTCTACAACTTGTCTTTGTACAACTGTCCTAGTAAAATTATCCTCTCTCCTTTTTTTCTCTTTCTGTCCTGCTGTCTCTAAAATAGTCTCTCTCTTTTTTCTCTCTGGTCTTGTGAGAGCTTGGCATATTCTATCTATCAAATTTTTTTCTGATTCATCACTTTGTCTATCATTTAATTTTACTTCACTTTCTTTCAAACATGGGTGCTTCTTTCTAGAACTTTACCTTCATTGTTTGGGATTAAAGGTGTGTGCTAAGGTCATGTCTGTATTCCAGCCAGAAAGATTAAAACTGAGTGCTAAAGCTAAGCCACAGCACAACTAGAAATAGATTTTTCCAGTAAATAACACGTTTCCTGCAACATATATGTATGTATATTTGTTACATTATGTGTGTGTGTGTGTGTGTGTGTGTGTGTGTGTGTGTGATGACAATTAAAGAAGTGGCCAGAGGCCACAAATTTGAGAGAAAGCAAGGAAGATTACATGAAAAGGAGGAAAGGAAAAGAAGAAATGACATAATTATATTTTAATTTCAAAAAATTAAACATTAATACATGCAGATTTTACACATTAAGATTACTGTGGTTTGATAAAAGTGGAATTGGATGCATTAAAAGAATGGATAAAAAAAAAGAAAGAAACAGCCTTAAGGGAGTCTGTGTTTGATGGTTGAATGATTAAATTGTACTAATGTATATCTTTATATGTGTATTACAAGATTGATGTAAATAAGTGCCCAGTAATCAATAGCTAGACAATCCCAACCCTAAATACACACATACCCTTTAAAAACATTGACTTGTGAAGATCCTGGAAGCCGCATAAACCGCAGAGGTCTATAATTTAGGTGTTTTGTTGAGTGTTTGGAACTCTCTGCTAATGAATCAGTGTTCAGCCACTGTTCCGTTGTAGCTTTTAATTGCAGACTTTGGGACACTCTAATTCAGGGTGAGTGGAGTCAGATCCACTAAAACCCAATACATGCTGAGTGGCTTGGTTTGTTCCTGGTGTGGACCTCTTTCTGTCTCAGCTCCTCCATGCATTTGCATCCTAAAGAAAAATGATTTTTGTGCCCCAGTTTATTTATGCTTAACTCCATGAGCACATTCCTTGACAAGACTTGTTGGGGATCCATGATGTCTCAGAGGTTGCACTTTCCGTACTGGCTATCTTTTAACCAGCAGAAAATTTATGTAATGTAGTTCATCTAATCCGATCATGCAAAGTCATTGTCATATTTTCGAAGTATCCAAAAGAATACTGCCATCCTTGATACCTCCTACGAAATGCACAAACTGGACTCCTGTCAACTTGTAGAAAAGAAACTCCAAATGAGGAAAGCAAGATGGTGAACGCTAGCAGAAACCTTTGTCTCTTGCAGTGTTGCAGAGCAAAGGAAATACAAAAACACTAAAGAAATTAAGTGGGAGAATGAGTTTCATAACTGTTGATGTAGAAACAAACCTACTATAATAGAATCCATGGTAGGTCGAGTCTGGAAAGTAAGGTGTGGGTGCTGCCTCAGATACAGAACACTTAGCAGTGAGCAAAAGTTAATCAGGGAGGAGAATGAACTGAAGCCAGAATCAGAGTTGTAGAAGAATTATGCACAGGGAGACACAAGAAGAGAATAATACTTGAACCCTTACCACAGGTCGAGAGGAATGCAGAGTAAGAATCCTCCTCTGAGGGTTTTGGAGGAATGAGGTAAAATGGCTTGCGCAACTCCTATGGAAATTAACCTCATAAGCCTTTTCGTGCATGGGAAAGAAGTCAAAATTCTCTGCTTATACAGGAAAAAAAATAGTTCACAAATTTAAGAACATGTAAAATCCATTCCTAAATTGATAGAACTTTCCGGCTGTTTAGCAAAACTAAATGCGAAGCAAACCATATTCCTATTATACAAAGTAGGATGTGCAGGATGTTTGTAGATAAGACAGTCTCTGTTGAAGACACACGCTGGTATAAAATAATGCCTAATCCAGCATGGCTGACATAAAACAATGCTGAATCCAGCATGAGAGTGAGAAGAGACTTAGAGAAAAGGATTCAGCCCAGTAAGAAAGCAGGCAGGAAGGAAGTCACAAGAATGTGAGTAAGGAGGAACCATAAGTATAGTGATGCCAAGGATTCTAAATGGCAAAAACTGAGTCTCAAAGGCTGAAGAAAATCAGGCATGTTAAAGAGCAAATGGTTTGCCCACAGGCTTGCTTTTCTGCAGTTTCTCTGCAGTGCTCCTGTGTAACATAGCAATGCGAGAACTGGACAACCAATGCTTAATAATCAATCAGAGAGTAAGAAATTAAATACAAGTATTTTCTGATATGAAATTAAAATCATTAACCTTTTTAATAGTCATGAAGATAGTTAGGAAGGAACACATTCTAAAACTCAGAAACGAAAAAAGTATATGAAATTTAAAACTAACAATATTACGATCAACTTTCGGGCAACAAATTTGAAAATTTAGGTGAAATAAAGTATTAGGAAAAATAATGATTCATGAAAACTGACATAACAGGGCTGGGGAGATGGCTCAGCAGTTAAAAGCACTGACTGCTCTTGCAGAGGTTCTGAGTTCAATTCCCAACAACCACGTGGTGGCTCACAAGCATCTGTAATGGGAAACGATGCCCTCTTCTGGTGTATCTGAGGACAGCTACAGTGTGCCGACATAAACAAAATAATAAATAAATCTTTAAAAAACAAACAAAAAACTGACATAACAAAGAAAAACAGTTTTTCCCATAACAAAAATTATGTCCTTATTCAAGTACAGCTCCATACAGGTTTCCATTCGTTACACTCTGCATGCTCCTTCTGCTTCTAGACTGAAGAAGTCATTAGGAGACCAGCTGTCACCACTGTCTGTCCCTTCCCTGCCATACCACAGTGACAGGCTAATCTGAAACTGTGAGCCAAGCAAATCCATTCTCTCTCAAATAGCTGTTTTCAGGATACTTTACTGCAGCAGCAAGAAAGAAAAGTCAGATGCAGCTAAAGTATTTGAGGGACTTAACTCACAGGAGGAAAAAAGAAGTCTCATATTAATTATCTTAATTTCCATTCTAAGAAACATATGGGTGGGGGAAGCAAATTGCTTAATAAATTAGTAGGAAAGATTTGCAATCATTGAAATGCAATATAATTGAATAAGGGAAAAATATTTCAGAAATTTACAAACAGTAATAAAATTGGCCAAAAAATATAGCAAGAGAGATAAAGGATTAAAGGGAAGCCGATAATGATGTAGGTTTATGAGAGGATAATAAGGAAATATGAAGGGTGTTATGACAGTAAATGAGCTCAACCTTAATTAAATAAACACACTCTCAAAAAGGCAAAACTTTCTACTACCAGTGTAATAATAAATCTAATTTTTAAAGTGCCAATATCTATCTATTAACAAAAAGAAACATTTTCAGAAGGAAAGTTTTGGATTCAACCAAACTTCAAAGAAACTTTAAAGATTAATGGTGCAAACTTTACACAACCTTTATGAGGGTAAAACAGGGGAACAGGTGTACCCACAGCATATTTTACAGAACTGACAAAAACCAATGTTAATACCCGACAGGAAACATTTAAAGGAAAATGGTTACCAATCAATAGCTCTCATGAGCATGAACATAAAATCCTTAATAAAATATTAGTGAATCTTTCCGAGGCAAAATAAAATAGGTAATAAATCATTACCAAGTTCAATTGATCTCAGGGATGCCAGAATATTTTAACACTTGAATGTAAGGGATATAATTCACCATATCAAATGGGTGAGGAAGGAAAAAAATCAGCTTCTCAGTAAATGCAGAAAACTGTTGTTTGATTAAATTTACAACCTCTGCATGATAATAACTCAGGAAAGCAGGAATGCCAGGAAGATTCCTCATCTGAGAAAAAGTGATGTTTACTTAGTCAAAACACAAGCCAAAACCCCCACTATAACTCACATGCTTCGTGGTGAAGTACTGAGTGTTTTTCTCTACTAACATGGAGGTCAAAATATGCTAGGAAAAGAGAGAAAGAGAAAAAAGATGAACGAGATAAAGTTTGATTGGGAGAAAAGATTCATTATTTGGTGAGAACAATTATATACATAGAAAAACTAAGCAATTTTTCTTCAAAAAAACTATCGACATTAAAAACAAGGGCTGACAACCATCGGACTGAGCAGGGCGACCCTGATGGATGAGTTAGAGGAAGAACTGAAGGAGCTGGAGGGGTTTGCAACCCCATAGAAAGAATAACAATTATCAACCAACTGGATCCCTCAGAGTTCCCAGGGACTAAACCACCAGCCAAAGAGTACACATGGAGGGACCCATGGCTCCTGCTGCATATGTAACAGAGGATGGCCTTGTCTGGCATCAGTGGAAAGGGAGGCCCTTGGTCCTGTGGAGACCCGATGCCCCCAGAGTAGGGGAATACTTGGGTGGTAAGGCAGAAGTGGGTGGATGAGTAAGGGAGCACCCTCACAGAAGCATGGTGGAGGGAGGATGGGATAGGGGGGTTTGTGGAAGGGAAACAGGGAAGAGGGATAACATTTGAAACGTAAATAAATAAAATAACCAATTTATTAAAAAAAAAAAAACAAAAAGCCCCAAGGGCTGAGACATAACTCAGTTGCTAAAGCACTCGCCTAGCATGCATGATGAGTTCTAAACCCAGCACTGCATACAACAGATACAGTGCTTCATACTTATCCTACAAGCTCAGGAGGAAAGACATGATCTGATCTCAGATGATCAAAGTCCTTTTGGATACATAAAACTGTCTGACACAAATCCCTTCATAAGGAAATAAATAAATGTAAAATCTAGATGGAAATGTCATTTAGTGACAGAGTGCTTGCCCCGAAGGCATAGACCTGAGTTCAAACCTCAGCAGTTAAAACAAAGAAACAAACAAATTAACCCCACCCCCAAAATTTATCAGACTCCGAGAGGGCAATGTTAATACTGTACAAGTCTTAACCATGCCTTAGACACTGAGACTTTCAGCTATCAGTGAGAATTAGTTCTCAGGCTGAGGATCTCGGGCCCTTGACCTTCATGGCTTGACAGCTCCTTGGAACTCTGAGCAGACGAGACCTACAGTTTGTCTTCAGCTCCTCTCCATCACTTCTGTTGACTCAGATCCATAGTACGTCTGGAGTACCAGAGAGTATTCACTTCTACAGTCAGTAAGCATTTTAAGTGTCACCCCACAGTTACCTGGCATTATACCTGACTCACTATAAAAGGGGCTGCTTGCCCCTCTGCTCTCTCTTGCACTCTTGTTTTCCTGCTCTCGATCTGTCTTCTCATCCCTCCCTCCCCTCTCTCCACATGCTCCTGGCCAGCATCTACTCCTCTCTCTCTCTCTCTCTCTCTCTCTCTCTCTCTCTCTCTCTCTCTCTCTCCCTCTCTCTCTCTCTCTCTCCCTCTCTCTGTCTCTACTATCCTTTCAACTTTCCTTTGTGTGGCTGGTACACTGGGGGAAGGGATGCCTCAGAATGGGCCCTCGGAGGGACTCCTTTCCCTACACTTACCACACACCCACCAAACATATTCTTTCCCTCCATTAACTTTTTATAAAACACAACAGTATCATCTTTTATTTAAGGGAGAAAATATCATCATTAGAAGGGTGCTTACAATGGAGGGTGTTAGCACTGACAGTGTTTAACTGTTCAGCTACACTCCCCCGGGAGAGCTGAATCCGTCTAATTCACCTCATAGTTGGAAACAGAAACACATGTGGGCAAGGGTCTCAAGAGACAGCACATGATTTGTCCTGGAACACAGAACACGTCACACAGGACTCTACCCTGATTTCCTTCCCATTGCTGGGTTAATACACACTGACCAAAAGCAGGTTAGGGGAGAAGTCCCATTCCACTCTTCCAGCTCATTACTGAGCGAAGTCAGGGCAGGAACTCAAAAAGAAACCATGGAGAAATACTGTTGGCCGGATGACTCACAAGCCCGTGCTTAGCTAGCTTTCTTACGGCCTTCACAGGAATAGTACTGCCCACAGTGGGCTAAGTTCTTCTCCGTTAGTTAGCTATCAGGACAACTCTCCTGCAGATATGTCTCTGTCCAATCTGATCTTGACAATCCTTTAACTGAGATTCCCTTCTAGGCTGTGTCAAGATGACAAAGCTAACTGGAACAGAGCTCCTGTCAGCCAACAGCTACTAGGGTATATTTTGAGTTGAACTCAATTATCTGCTTGGGACTCTTCTTGGAGATTCAGCCTTTCCTAAACTACGCTCTATCTTGGGCTTCTTGTGTCTTTGGACAAGTCAGCTGTCATCCAAATTACCCTTTCCTTCTCTGTGATACAGACTTGGCTTTCGCTGTTTTGAGGTCTTCCTTGCTGTCTCTCGCCCTCTCTGACTCCTTTGTCTCTTATCTCTGTTTCTATCCTTGTCATTCACAGCTTGTCAGAGTGCATATGGTATGATAGATTCAACCAATTTATAAAGAATAATCCTTTGGTATGTTGAGTGACCTACTGAGGACCCAGGATGTTGGCCAAGGTTGCCTCAGCCTAACTATTTGAACCACCTGTGACTCCGGCCATTATGAACCCTTAGCAACCTCTATTCAACCCATAGTCCCCCAACTGCCTTTCCTACTAGATTAGGTCTCTGAATATCAAAACCTAATGTTGAACTCAAACCTTAGGAGGCCAGGATTTTTTTAAAGGCTGGTGGAGATATCTAACATGGGTCAAGTTGACTAATGCTGGACATCCAAGGGGCAGAAGTCAGCAAAAAATGGCCTACACTAGATGTCTAGGGAATCTATCAGTAAACACTGATGTAATGTGTTATATAATTCTTTCTGAGAATTATACATGATTCTGTGTAAACACAGCCTTGAGGTTAGAGGCGTTTGATTTCACCAGCCTGCCTATATGTGGCTTCCTACAGATTTGTAGGCTATCTGCTATGAGCCTATGTCTGCTTGTTGAGTATGCTCATATGTCCCTAAAGGCATCAGCTTGCCCAGAAACCTGTGTGCTGGTGAATAAAATATGTCTTATGCCTGTGACTCCGCATCTTCTTCAGTCTTCCAGCTTCCAATGGCCCCGCTCCTTTCTTATCATCAGAACACGGGCCTCACATCACTGCAGAACACACCCCAGACAAAATAATCAGCAACCACCCAGCTTATCTCATGATTCTCCTCATTTCAAAGAACATATCTCTGCCTCCTTGCCTCTCTCATAATCTAAAACCTTGTCTTGTGTACTTCTTCAAAACCATTTCTTTAATTTTGTGAAAAGTATTTTTATTTATGTGTATGAGTGTTTGCCTACCCTCGTGTATGTGTGCTATGTTTGTGCCTGGTGTCTGAGCAGGGCAGGGGAGTACATCAGATCTCTTAGAAATGGGGTTACAGATAGTTGTGAGCCACCATGTGGGTGCTCAAGCCAAGCCCTAGTCCTATGCAAGAGGAACTGGTGCTCTTCAGCGCTGAGCCAGCTCCCCAGCAACTCATTTCTTAATATTCCAACAATAACAATGACCTAGTACCAATTATCTTGAGGAGAAATGGAATTCCACGAGGTTTTGGTTTTCAAGTCTTCAAACATCTAGAAACTGTGAGAGGAAATCAACAATGATCAGCATCTTCCCATGCTTACAAAATTATCTTCATGCATGCTTTAATCCATGCCATTTTTAAGCAAGTGATAGATTTCATATTTGGTGTTATAATTTCCCTCTGAGTTAAAAGCTTCTCCAATATTAATACAGATCTAATAATCACACAATAATAGCTAGCATTCATTTTATATAAATTTAGCTGTGTTTCTTCAAAATATCTCTATTGATGATTTGTTCTCTTTTCTTATTTATTTCTTCTAAATCCAGAATCCGGCTCAGGCTTGTGCATTGCCTTGCTTGCCTGTGTTTCCATTGTCCTTTTACATTTAGAATAGTAGTCTTGGTATTTGTTTATTGATACTCTTTGAGACATTGTCTCATTGTGTATCCTAGGCAGACCTAGAATTTGAAATCCTTCTGCCTCCCGTTTCACCAGAACTTGGATTAGAAGCACATCATACACTACATCCAATCTGTTTTCTTCTTGGAGTCTAGGTCTTGCAAATTTTCAATATCTTAAACTTTTCTGATTGTTTAGTTGTTATGCTTTTTAATGCATTCCTTTACATTTTAGTTAAATACAACCTTTGGCATCCCCTAAGATAAGCATTTACTTAGATTAAAATAAAAAATTAAGCATTAATGAATATTTAATTTGATAAATAATGAATATATTTATGTATGATGAACATATAATTTAATTTGTCTCAATATTTCTGTAACAGTATTATAACCTTCATACAACATTGAGACAGATATGATCTTCCAGTTGTGTCTATTTGATTAGTGTGGTTATCACTATCCATTTTTTTCTCCCTTTAAATCAGTAAAGAATTGAGCAGTAAATTGTTACTTTGTATTTATGTGAGAAATTCTCTGTTTTTCTCCCCAAAAGTATTTTACCTAAAAGCTTTCCATATATTGCTTACACTTGCTTGACTAATTTTTATTTTGGAAATTTGAGGGTTTTTTAATTCTACATGTATTAACTATCATTTCCTAAGTATTTCCCTTTTTGTCTTTTTCTGGGAAACATGAAAACAAATGATAAGCATAAGAAAATTATTATTTTGAAAAAGGAATCTTCAAATCATTTGCTCCCCCTAAGGTATCCTATGGAATGACGGAGCACTCAGCATCTAGGCCAGTCTAGCTGGGACTTTCTTCATCAAGACAAGATGGCGGCAGCAGGTTTTTGTACATTCCCAAAGCCCATTTCAGGCTTCTCTCATGGGCTCAGCCTAGCACTTCCTCTAGGGCTGTTCTGGCAAGGAGTTTCATTACTGACATTAGGAGTGGCTTATTTCTCAGTGAAAGGAGGTAGGTTATTATCCTGCAGTAGATAGGAAATTAGGTGTGATCCCCGCATCCCCACCACCACTGCTGTTGATACTTTCCCAATAACTACAACAAAACACACGTCACACCCAAAGGTGCCTTCTCTCTTCTGAGCCAATCATCCCCTTTCAAAGAAGAAGAAATAATCCTGGGTAAGCACGGATGGACATGACTACAACAGATTATATTTCATTCTATCTCTGCCTTGTTTGCTTTGACTGTTTGGCCAGCTCTCTCCTCAACAGAAATTCAAGGGTAGTTATTTTCTTTCTTAAAAGCTAAAATAAAATGGAAGTCAAACAGGTCAGCTCTTCTGAGACTCATTCTGCATTCTGTAGCTCAAATGCATCCAACCAAAGCACTGGTCATTCTTTTTCTGATGATAAAATGGTACCATTAAATGGCTTTTCCTAGAGGCACATGAACAAATATCTGTTCATCCCAAATAGGGTATTGATAAGAGACCAAAGGGCAAGTACATGCAAATACAGTTTGCTGGACCGTCAAATTTATTGTAGTCACCCACAGGAACGTCGGTGACTCAAAAGCAAATCGGCATCACCAAATAGTGTATCAGTGCATAAGCAACACTTTAGAGAAACTGCCTCCTGGAGCTCTCTGCATAATTCCTAGGCGATTCCACCTTGGGCAGACTAACCTTCTACCTCCTACCTCTCTTAACTTCCCAGGCTTTCTGAACGCTGCAAATTTTATAAGTCTTGTGAAGGGAATGTTTCAATTAGAAGAAAACAGCAACAGTTCTATTTTTCACAGGTTCATTGGCAAGGTAATTCATTCAGCTTTGTTTAACGCATTCCCCCTCCAACATGCACTCGGCTTTGCAGCCGTCTAACTTGGAATAAAGGGCCCAGTTTCTCCATAATCAAGTTTTTTCTCAAATCAGGGAAAATAATAAAATTATGACAAATGAGTGCTAAAGGAGATGCTCTAGAACAGGTGGCTTCTGAGAGAACAGATACATCATGATTTTAGTTCTCTGTCCCTCTTCCTCGAAGACTTGTTACTCTTTTAACTCATGGTAACCACATAAGACAGGAATCCCCTCCCTCTTCATATTTAAGGATGCTGAGAGCATTGACTAGAGTCAGAAGCACTTATTTATCACGTCCTCTCTCCTGACCCATCCTAAGTCTCTCAGAAAACTAGCAAGAAGTGTCATTCGCCATTTCATAATGAAGGATTTACCACAGTCAGGATTTTGAATCCTAATCTCAGGATGGATCAGGGTAAAGTGAAATTCCCATTCCTGCATGCAACCATACTTCATTTGCACTTCATTTTTCTTTCTGGGGGGACAGGGCATCATATTGACTCTACGCATTCCCTCAATGAAATTTTTCTGGATGGTGTCTCAGGACACTCCTACCTTCTGACTCAGTGTTGGGACTATGTCTCGTCTGTCACCTAAGCTTATTACAGGTTGTTTAAGTCAGAGAGGAAGACAGATGGACCACTGCTATGTGTCAATCTTGGTTCGATTTGAGATTGATAGACCTTGTTCTTTGATCTTCTTAAAACATTGCCCTTTCCATTTATTAAGATTATAACTGATGGAGATCTGGGCTTGGTCAGTAGAGAATTGGTTGCATAAATGCAAAGATCTAAATTTGGATCTGTAACACCATATAAAAGCTGGACACGGCAGCATGTGACAATCCCATCTAGTGGGAAATGGAGACAGGCAGATCCAGGAGACTTATTTTTCAACCAGCCTAGACAAAATGGCAAGCTACAGTTTAGTTAGAGACTCTGTCTCAAAAGGGTAAGATGGATAATGATAGAGGAAAAAAAGGCAGCAAACATCAAACTCTGGTCTCTGTATAGACATGTGCATCTGCAGACACATATCATTAAGATATAATTAATGGGTGAGTAAAGAAAATATAGACCGCATTTATGTATGTGCGTACATGTATATACACACATATTCAAAATATAACAAGTGTTATGGAGTTACTTACCAAATTTTCATAGATTTGAGGCCTGCTTTATAGGGAGAAAGTTCATGTCTGGTACATAGAATCCTACTCAAACTCCATGGATAGGTAAATCATTGACCATAGAGTAAAATCCACTATTGGCATTTTGCTCAATGGTAATGCTGTCAATTTGCTTATACCCATAGACTAGGGTTGTCCTCAGTCTTTGCCAGAGAAGCCTCTCTTTGTAATGGGTAGTAGTTAATGGAGAGATGCACATCTGGTCAAAGTGTTGAAAATTAGAGACTGAGTGCTCATCCCTGAATGGAAGATCCTTATGAAACCCTTACCCCCTTGCCAAGACTTAAGGAATGTTGTAGAAGTAGAAGCATTAAGATGTAAGCCATGGAGTATGAGGACGAATGTGGTAAAATGTTGTCTTCTGAACATGACATGACTCATAGTCTGTATTAGTATGAACTCATGTCGGCTGTGTTCTCTAGCACAAGATTGGTGTAAGATCAAGCCATCCAAAGTTTCCACATAAATAGAAGAGAGTCTCTACTACACCCTACCTCTTACTGAGGTGTTACTAGGAGTTGATAACTGTTGTAGGAAATAGAATTATTCAGGTTTGAGGTGCACCCTTGGTAGGTTTCCCATGCTCTAATGGATGGCCCACAGCTATGTAAATAGAGGCAGCACTAATTGGACTTAGTGGGTTATAAATAAAACAAAACTATGAAGTAAGATAAGACATGAAGGGACACCCTTTGGGGTGGTATGAGAAAAGTTGGAGGAGGAAAATTGATGGTGGAGGCCCAAGAGTTTCTTAGTATTGCTGTGATAAAGCATCATGACTAAAGGAAAGGAGGAGGAAAGGGTTGTTTTCACTTGCATTTCCAGATCATAGTCTATCCACAAAGAAAGTCACAGCAGGAACTCAAGGCAGAAACTGAACCAGAAGCCATGGAGGAATGCTGCTTACTGGCTTGCTCAGCCTGCATTCTTAGACCATTCAGCACTACCTGCCCAGGAGCAACAACACCTCCAGTGGTCTGTGCCCACCCTTATTAATCATTAACCAAACAGATACACCAAAGACTGGCCTATAGGCATATTTCATTACATACATCTATGAAATTCTCAAGTATATTACTAAACATGCAACATAATACACTTACGCAGTGGAATACTGTTTAATCCTTAAAATCTATGCATGGTTGTGAGCAGTCATGTCAGTTTAGGAAATGACCCCGAGTCTTCTGTAGAAGCTGAGGGTGAGTTCTTAGCTCCTGAACCACCTCTCCAACCTCTCTACAGGTTCTTACAGCTTCTGGAGAATCGTTTCACTGAAGTGTCTACGATGCAGAAAAAACCATCTGGCTCAGTGATATGAATCATCCCATCCCCAACAGACCCTAAGATGCTAAACACCCAAAACTCTTCTGCTAGAGACCCACCCTAGCCTAGGATGTAGTACACAGAGCCTGTCTCTTCAGATAAAAATAAGTAATCCGTTAGGTGCTTTGTTCAAATATTCTAATCGGCACTGAAACAATTCTGGAGAGGCGTATGTATACACACACACACACACACACACACACACACACTTGGGCAGCAGCACTTAGATTCTCTAATAGCTGTGTTTGTAGTATAGACAGAACATTTACTTCGTGGTGTCTAATTCTCTTTGCCTTGAGACAGGAACAATTAAACAATTTGCTGTCGGTGACAATTTAGGCTAGTATTGGCTAAGTGGTACCTGATTAATAATGGCTAACTTCCTTTGTTCTCTGAAAGTGAGAACTGTGCATTTTCATCCCTGCCTTTTACAGATTGTGCTTAGAACACAGGCTCATGGGTTTCAATAGATTTCCAGGAACCCTGCGGGTATAGTCATAGTGGGAACCATAGTGACAGCCTGAATGCCATTTTGCTAGGGCCAGAGTCTCTCACCTTCTATGCAGGAGATGTGCTGATCCAGTGCTCCTGGGACGCACAGAGCGTCAGCTTCAATTTCACTTGGGTCCTCCCTGACTGCCTATCCTGTGCTGAATGCATACTTGAGTATCAACTGAATAGAGATTTTTCAATAATCAATGCGGCTTGACTCCAAGTAAGCCAATGATTTAAATAAGCAAAAGGAAAAGCTATTTACTGGCCTCTACTGTTTGTCTCACAATTGCGAGCACATTTGGCTAACTAACAACCCATTTATATGGGGAAAACCAGACAATTAAAAAGTTTCATTATTACAACCTTGATAGCCTTTTATGCAAATGACGCACTGTGACACACAGAGATTTACTATGCTCAGATAAAGCTGAACTTAGGTGCTTAAAGACCATTAATTGTGGTAAGATTCCCATTTGGGTTGAGCCTAAGGCTACCTTCTTTATGAAAGGAAGCACACACCAAAATCAGCATCTTTACCCTAATTGTTAAACAAATAGGTCAGTAATAAGGACAGAGCATTTATGTTTTATCCACTAAAACAACCATGTGAATCACCAAAGCAGCCACGTGAATGGTCCTCCATATCAGCCTCCAGCCTCAGTTTCAAGCTTTCTGCACTCCAAAATCTTGTACCTCTGCACGTTTCCAGCCACTTTCACTGGCAGCCACACCCTGAGGTCATATCATGATCATCCCCAAAGTAAGCGTATAAATACCCACCCACTCCTGCCGAGCTTACGCTATGCCAGACTGTGCTAAGTGCTTTTCATGCATTATCCCATTTAAGTCTCACCACAAGCTTTTGACACGAGCGCTATTATTATCTCTACTTTACAGATTAAGTAATTGAGCTCCAAGTTCACACAGCTCATAACTAAGAGACAAGGCTCACACACAGGTGTGTCTCACATCAAAGTACATTATTTTTTTTATCAGTTTCACATTTTCACTTCTCTTTTTGTAATCTCTAGTTTAACCTCTTGATGCCTGACTATCTCCCATCAGCAGCCCTGGTAAGGCCAAGCTAAAGTACATCATCTAGAGAGAAGCTTTTTTACCTTCTTGATCTTTCCAGCCTGTCAACTGACTCCCAGCTTCACTTTCTCCTTGGCAACCTTGTCGCTGGGTTGTCAATCATTTTAACTACATGTTTACGAATTCCCTCAAGTCCCCAGATTCCTTAATTTTTTTTTCTGTCTTGGTTCTGATGATGTCCAGGCCTGCATTAGAATAACTACCTGTTTTTCCCTGCTGTCCTGAGAAGGCAAAGGCTGCTATGGAAAAAAGAAATCACTATACATATTTGAAGTCAGTCTGCCTGGAGACGCCGGCCCCAATCAAAATACCCTACCTTGTTTGGGCAGGCAATCTTTCCTGTCCCCATCATTGAGGTCACCCAGCCCTGTTTTAGTTTTCAGCCTACCACCAGGACATTCACCTTATTCTCACTCTCTTTCTCTGTTGATGTATAAGTGGTCTATGTCATCAGAAAATTGAAATCATTAAACATGAACTTCAGCTCTCCTCCCTGTAGCCTCATTCTGTCTCCACCTATTAGCTAGATTTCAAGAATCCTGGTTTTCAACAGGACCAAGTACGCTTAGTCAAAAGGCCCAGGTCTATCTTGTCAAGAAGTTCCTTTAATAACTGTAGATTTATAGTCAATGGGTCTGTGCTGTATTCCTGACCAATTTTCATGGTGCTCTAGAAAGTCCCCTCCCTTGACTCCTGAACTTAACAGATCTTTGAAGTTCCTATATGTACATTTTCTCATCTTTGGTTAGGAATGTCTCTTCCCTTGAGTTCTGTAGAGACATAGTATTAATTTTGGATGATTTCGGGGTCCTCTCTTTGACCATTTTCTCATTTCCCAAGGTGCACTCAGTCTTGGAAAGGCACTCAAGATCTTCCCACAACTGTGTTTGTTCCTTACTCTAGTCATTCTCATTCTCTGAATGGATTTGAGGCTACATATGTATGTAAATATTATCTGTATTAGTTGGTTTTTAGTTACACCTGAGGGTGAGTCATATATAAAGAAAAAGGATGTTTATTTGTTCCTTCAGAATTTCACAGGCTTTAAGTCCAAGAATGAACTCTGTTTGTTTGGTTTCTGATGATAGCATCGTGGCTGTGTATGAACATAGTCAACAGTTGGAAAAGCATTGATTGAATGCAGAAGGGATCAAACAAGTGGCGTGACCTCGCTTTATGACAATCGACTCTTGCAAAGACTAACTCACTCCTAGACATCAGGCTATTCCCTTCCCAAGGCAGTTGTTCCCTTCTAAACTGATCACCCGCTATGACCCACCTCATTCAGACTCCCCGGCTTCTTACTGTTGTCGCACTAAGGATCAAGTCTCCAGTATAAGTACCATTAAGAAACAACTCAAATAAAAAAACCATGGCAACAAGTAGGCTAATGAATCAAAATTAATATTCTTTGTCCTCAAGACCAGATTTTAACTAAACACTAGATATTTGCACTTAAGTTTGAAAGTTTTCATGTCAAAATTAAGTCTACTGCCTCTTCCTAAGCCTAGGTTTTTGACTGTCTTTGTTTTAGCTGATGATGCTAGCTAACATTGATTGAGTTTCTTGAAATGGAAAGAATCAAGTTACCATTGTTTTTTATCAATTAATTGTTGTGGTTTGCCTTGGAGTTCTCTTTGAATTTGTAAAATAAAGGCAAGAGCGCTAGATTTGGGCAGAGGGAGGAGTCAGGAGCGAGAGGAGGACTAGATTCAGAGAATAGGGTTAGAGAAGACAGTTGGTGACAGTTGAGCCAGTAGAACCGGAGCAGGGGGGAAAGCATGGAACAGTTGAGAGAGTTGGGAGAGGAGGAATGAAGATAGGTGGGAGAGGGAGAGTTTAGAGACACGATGGGGAACTGAGAAGAGTTAGAGGAGATAGGAGATGGAGAGAGGGGAGAAGCGAGGAGTCGTTGTGGGAGAAGGAGAAGCTGGAGACCTGGCAAATAAAAGGTGCAAGGGATAGATGGTACTGGGCTTTGTATGTTTAAGTGGGCAATTATATCTTAAAAATTGGATCTAAGATTACTGTGTTGTGTGTTCTTTTATGTGAGGGTTTGAATGTAAGAAAGTGTGTGGCTGGACTGTGTTTCCGCCAAGATATCTAGCAGATATCTGGGGCACTGAGGTGTAGGACCTAGCAGGGTAAAAGACCAAACATTACCGTTTTATTTTTATATTTTTCAACAACAATTAATGACCCCCATATATATGTATAGAGAATATCTTGTGCGCTGTGTGGAAGCATCACCTGTTAGTAAAAAGCTGTTGGCTTATTAGCTTAGGCAGGAAATAGCTGAGAGTTCAGGCGGGGAGAGAGGATTACAAAATCGAGTCAAAGGCAGAAAGATTTACCCCCAATCACTGACTGAGATAGACTAATGAAACTGAGAAGAGGTAACCAGCCAGGTGGCACTCATAGAATAGAATAAATGGGTTAATTACATTATCAGCTAGTCAGGGAACAAGCCCTAGCTTATGGCCTAGACATTTATTCAGAAATAATTCAGTCTCAAGAGTCATTATTTTGGGAACTTGGGCACAGGTGGAGAAGTTCACTGTTGCATATTCATGCGCAGCTGAAAAGAAATAACTCCTATTGAAAAAAAACTCACTCATTTTCTCCCAAATATTTATATGAAATCCCACCCACATAAGAAAAATTATTACAGCTGTAGTGACACATTCCAGGGACATCATAGATGTCCCAGCTGAAAACAATGATTCTGTCATACATAGAGGGTAGAAGGAGATATAATCGATTATAGACCTTGTCCTCATAGCTGTTAGCATCTCATGGAGAGGCATGGACATGAATAAACTCAGAATCAGCTAGGCAAAATATCGCACACACATCAGGAAAAGACAATTGAGTTAAGAAACGTATAAGGATAAAAGCTAAAAAAATTTAACCTTATGTAGAATTCTGTAGTCAAATTCCCTGGAATGGAGACATTATGAAATATAATTGTCACTGAAAAGCTAGTGTGTTTAAAGCAGAAATTTATATGAAATTGTACAAAATGAGACTGCAATTGGGAGGAAAGTGGGCCACACGGAGCCTAAATGGTATGTCTCTGTTATTAAAGAAGCAGTGTTAAGATGCTAAGACAGCTTCAAAAGCTAAGTATGATAAGATAGATAGGAATACAGAGGACAGAGAGACAACAAGAGAGGCAGATAGTCAAACCTGAATTTTAAAAACAATATCACTCTGGCTGCAGCATGGCCACCAACTAGTTTAAGTAAAAATAGAAGTTGGGGAATGTTTGGGCAACTCTGGTCATATATATGCCATAATAGGAGTGACATTTCTTGGGTTAATATAAGAGGAGGAAGTCTGAAGGCTGTGACTAGATTGGTAAATCATGTAGAAAGTAGGACCAACAAGGCACAGGGGTGTGGTGTAAATGAAAATAAGTGAAGGACATTGTATCAAATTTCTGCAGATGTTTGTTGCTTCTATAGGAGCATGAAAACTCAGAGAGCAGAAGAAGGTGATGTGTGATTAAGAACAGCACTGGGAAACTGTGAGGAAGACTTTGGTTTCGATTCTGGAAAACTGGTTTGCTGAGACTTTCCAATAGGAGATATGCACTGGAAGTCTGAGGAGAGGGGAGGCAGCGTATCAATGTGTGTGCTGATCACGT
Organism: Rattus norvegicus; assembly: GCF_021556685.1. Lineage (NCBI taxonomy): Eukaryota > Metazoa > Chordata > Mammalia > Rodentia > Muridae > Rattus > Rattus norvegicus. Next base: position 11,010,277 of record NC_141549.1, on the reverse strand, counting down.
TCAGAGGGTGAACTGAAGCTGTGGTGACAGGGAGACTACCCAGTTGGATGAACAGAGAATTGGGTCTATGGATGGTTGAACATGAAGGAAAAGCACTCAGCCAAAAGAAGACATATCAAGAGAGAGTATGAGGAACGGAAGTGTGTGTCATCATATGGAAGCCAGCAGCAAAGATGCTTTGAATAGGAGAAAGTGGTCATCAGAGCTCCCTCAAGTTCAGGAATAAAGCCTTTTGGAAAGACCTCTACTCAGTGAACCACTTAGAAGTGAGATTATCAGGACCAAAGCTACATTGGAATGGCTGAGAAATAAATTAAAATGGTGAATCAGAATGTTTTCTTCAAAGAATTTTAATGAAAGAGGAGACAGTAAGAGCTAGAGGGAATTTGGACCCTGAATTGGACTCATGCGTAATAGAAAGGGCTTGAACACAATTAAAAGCTAATAGAAAAATCTAGTTAACAGGTAAATCCATATATACGAGAATGGAGGTATTGATGCTGTGAATTTTAATGTTGCTGGAAAAAAAAAGAAGTAGAAGGATGATAGGATCCAGACTGAAGTGTGACCTAAGTTCTCAGGAGAGAAACTATCATTATTGTTATAGGCAAGAAAAGGGGAAAGATTTGGGGTTGATACTGGTCATTCACAGATTTGCAAATGGAAGTGAAAGAATTCTTATAGAGTTGATTCTGTTATCTTTGTTTTTCTATAATGTGGCTATGGAATGAAATAAAGTGAGCAAGAACTCTTACTTTCAGAAATATAAAATAATACACTTTTTCTTATTCAGTTAACATCTTTGAACACTAAGGAACAAATGGAACACGCTTTAATATCAGACAGAAGAGACTGGCTAGGACCTTAGATATGAAGAACAACATGGCAATACACTCCTTATTTTCTTTAAACACACACACACACACACACACACACACACACGCATGCATGCACACTTGGAATTGAAGATATTGAAGAAGATGGTACTGGAAATATCAATAAGTTCAGATTTTTAAAAAGGTATCTACAAAAGATGCTCCTTATAGCCTAAGTGTCAGGAAACCCAGCCTAGATAGATAGAATGTCATACAAAAACCATAGCAAACTATCGAGGAAGAACCATGGCCTCTACACATTCGCACTAAAAAAAGACAAGTAGGAAGCTGAGTTTAAGAAATAATGGAATGTTTCTCTAACCTGAGGTGCTAGCAAAGGTCAATGTTGCTTAATCACTATTGGGGTATTAGAGTGCTTGCACTAGTCTGGACTGTCATCCTGATGTCAATGAGGTCAAGAACAGACACAAAACTTATATTTCTACCCAGAAATAATGAATATTCTCCCACCCTGGAAAGCCAAAGGAAGCCAAGTTGAGAATCTGAACTTCGACCTTCAGATTACAAGGACCAGGAAGCACCATTTTTTGTTGTTGTTGTTGTTGTTGTTGCTTTGTTTTTTTTTTTGTTTTTTTGAGCCAGAGTAGTTTCAGTAAGTGTAATCTTTCAATTATAACAGACGATTTAAGGAGATAGAGTCTCACTTCACAATACCACATGTGTCCAATCTACAGAAAAACTACACAAAACAAACCAGGTTAATAAAGATCTATATGAGCTAGGATACCCATTAGATGCATGTATTGAGATGGAAGAAATTAAAAGTATCTGATGAAGACATAGTACAGGCGTTATTTTAACAAGCTTTCAGAAAACGACTAAAAATATGCTTAAAAAGTAGAGAAAATAAGAAAAAAGACAGGATTGGAAGAAAGAAAAACAGAAGACAGAAAGGAAGGAGGCTGGGCATGATGGTGCATACAGACTTTAATTCCAGTTGCTCAGGAGGCTGAAGTAAGAAACGGCAAGCTTTGAGGCCGGTGTAGCATTTACAGCAAGTCATATCTCAGAAAGTAAAAATAAAACAAGACAGAAAATCTTGAGAGGAAAGTCTCCACAAAAAGAAAGAAAGAAAGAAAGAAAAAAAGAAAGAAAGAAAGGAAAGAAAGAGAGAGAGAAAGAAAGAAAGAAAGAAGGAAAGAAAAAAAGGTATAAATTGTAGCCAAATAGAAACATGCAGCCTAAAAATATAATAATATAGATGAAAAGTAAAATGCAGCTATGCATAGTATCTATAGCACATTGGAGTGCTCAGAGGAAAATAATCTGTGAGAATAAATATAGAACAATAGAAATTAGACAACCCTGAATAAAAAAATAAAATAGACTTTAGAAATTAATACGGCTTCAAACATTAATGGAAAATACAAAAGGCATCTAGCATTCATGCTAGCAGAATATCATAACAAGTAAACAAAGATGATATTAGAAAGATTCTCAAAGAAATATTGGATGAAAACTTTGAAAATACCACAAAATTTATAAAATTATAGATGTAGGCTGGTGAGCAAAACCTGAACCAGACAAAACACCAGAATACACACACCATCGTCTAATAGTAGGAAACTGGAGGGATAGAAGTTATCTTCAAAGATATGAAAGTAACACCTTATGTTTGAAAGAGAAACAATTTGAATACAGAAATGTTCTTATTAGAAACTTTGGAAGCCAAAAAACAAGCAAACAAACAAACAAACAAAAAACTCCCCAGTGCTGAAAGAGCAGAAGCCTCACCCCGAAGTTCTATACCCAGCAAAAATAGTATCCAGGAAAATGAGAGGAACTCAAGAGAGTAACACTAAAAACAAAAATAACAAAAAGGGATTTATCACTAGACCTACTTTAAATACCAAGTAAAGGAAGTTCTAATGTGGACCAAATCAAAAAAAAGGAAGAATATTAGAACATCAGGCAGGAAAGGTATAGCAAGCAAGCAAACCAAACAGGTCGACATACTAGCTTTTTCTTCCCCTTAAGTTTAAATTATGCTTGATGGCTGAAGAAAAGAAGTTAAACAGGTACCTGTTTCCCTTTCTTCCTTCCTTCTTCTTTCTTCCCTCCCTCCATTCTTCTATAGGTTTCCAGCATATTCTTACTTGCCCACTCATAGCTTTTTAACAAAATGGCTATGTTACAAGAATTTACCAGAAAGTTAACATCTGTCAGAATGTAGGTGAAAGAAATATTTAATGTGAAATGTAAAATATTATATAGTCATGTCCAGAGTGAAAAATAAAACACACTATGTGAGCATTAAGGGAAAATGAGGACACCAATATCAATAACAGATAAAGTATAGTTTATAGTAAATAAAATTGCTAACAGACATAATCCTGTATAATGCAGACAGGGTCAACCTACGTAGATGTGGTGATCTTAAACGAGAGTCTACACATTAAACAACAGAAACATGTAGCTCTGTACAATAGCAAAAGCAGACACATCTAAAGTGGAAATAGATAAATCCACAGTTACAATCGAAGTCTCTACTTCCCCAAACATCAATAGCACAGCTAGCCACAATCAAGAAGGGTTTAGAAAGCTGAACGGCATCATCAATCACAAGATTTAATTAATATTCATTAACACATCACACAACAACTGCAAAATATATACAAAGTGATCACAAAACATACATGAAGGTAGATCAGATGCTGGGCCATACATTTAGCCTAAATATACTCCAAAGAATGTTAATCAAAAAGAGTATTCTTTGATGCTAGTGAAAATCAAACTGAAAAATCCATCTTAGAAATTTAGCAAGAAAAATCTCCAAACTCTTCAAAACTAAATACATTTCAAATTACCCATACATCAGAGACAAATTCTCTATAGAAAAATCTTAAAGTTATTGAATTAGAAAATAAAAGTCCAAAGAGTTTATCTAAAGCAGTACTTAAGGAAAAAATAAAGCTAACTGGGGCACTTTAGGGAGGGAGAAATTATAACACGAATTCATCCCAAGACTCACAGGAAGTGTCAGATTCAAAGCAAGAAACAGGAAGGAAAAGATAAGGGTAACAACCAATATAATTTGATACAAAAGCAATAAAAAAAATCAACGGAATAAAAATCCAGTTCTTTGAGATATCAGTAAAATTGACTAACCTCTAGAAATGTTGACCAAGAAAAATAGAAAAATAGTGAACTGGTCAAAATTCCTCATAGCAATTCCAGGCCTCTTTAAGACTGGTAATCATTGACTTTATAAAAGCAGGCGTCTGCTCTCTTCAGAAGCTCTCATTACCTGAGCTCCACTTCCTGAGTACAGAACTACATAAGAAGGTGACCAAGTTTGTGACTATCTTATATGAATTTGTAGACTTCCAAGTATATAAGGCAAATCATGGTCAGTTGCTGTGGACAATCTGAAGCAGCTCATACCTCACTCCTGAGATTAAAAGAAAACACATTCATATGACATTTCCCCATTTTTAAAGAAACCAAAATTCCCACTGTACCTGTCTTTTGAATCATTTATGCTCCTATAAGCAACACCTCCCCCATATTCCTGTAACTTCAAACTCATTGGTTCACCAAGTCAAGCACTGGTGGTATATGCACTTTTTCTGTTGTCAACTAGAGAGTTAACATTTGTTCACATCTCCCTAGGCATAGTGTCAGGCAGCAGTTGTATGACACATCTGAAATGCCTCTGGTTACTGAAACAACACCAAAAAAAAAAACAAAAAACAAAAAACAAAAAACAAAAAAACAAACAAAAAACAAAAAACCCACAGAGAAAAGAAATTATTTACCTCTGCTTAAGTACACGTGGGAAATGTCCCAAGCTCATGCTAATCTATACTTGGACTCCTGATCAGATTAATCTCAGAATCACACCATTCTTCCAACAGTTATCTTGGCTCCCTGTGCCCTTATGTGGCTTGCTTAGCTCTCAGTGTGGGATGACCCCTGTGGCACAGCTCCAGTGTCTTTTTAAGGACTAAGTACCCCTGTCTCTCCATCCTGCACAATTTGGGGGCCCACTTAGCACTGTGAATGCTAGTACTATTCTGATCAACCTGCCTCTTCCCTAGCATAACCCCATTTATTCCCATTGTGAGCCTGAAAAACCTGCGTGAAACTGGAAGGACAACTTCTCCAAGACCAGATCTTGCTCTTGAAAGTCCCTCAATAGGAAATGTAGTATCATCTCCCAGGCCCATGAATAGACATCTGGTGACTTCTGGCATACACTTTGCTGTCAGTGAGGGGCACCTAACACTATCCATGGACTACCAGCATCCTGCAACTTGAACTTTCCTGAATATACACCCACAGAGCCTGGCTCAGAATCTCTAGATTTTCTCTGTGTGTCCAGCTGGACTCATTTCCAGCATCAGCCCTTGGACTTTACCACACTGTTTTTCCTGCTCTCAGTAACAGGGAGTCTGCCAATCGTTTTAGTCTAAGATCTGTCCCTCATATTCCACTGCTGATGGGAGGATGTTTAATATAGCAGCTAAAACAAAGATTGAGGGGTCAGACTGACCTGGTTGCCATGTGGATTTAAGTAGGACGCAGAAAACCCCGTAGCCTATGTCATGTGGTGTCACAGTGTTTTCAAGAGAGCAAAGCTGTACAACATATTTGGAGTTCAACAGTGTATTTATTACTGAGCCAATGTCTATGACCAGCAGAGCTTGAACTCAATTCCTGGGGGGGGGGGGGGTTATGCTTCTCACCCACTTGCTAAGCAGCCATTTGGATAGAACAAGGCTCTGATGTTCACTGCTTATTGATTGCCAGGGTGGAAAGACTTATATCACAGCTAATTTTGGGTTACTGACGTAATGTTACACAGTAATGCAGTGAACAGAGCGTTGAGAAACACACACACCACAGAACAGCATAAAATCACACATCAACTCTGGAGTAACTGGTGGTGTAAACGATGGTAAGAGTTTATCTGACCAGTAGTTCTGCCTTTTCCAAACCTACTCTAAAGGATCCCACTCCATCCACACTCACTCCAGTGCTGCATCTCCATGGTCATTCATTCCATACCCGCCTGCTTCACTCTTCCGGATAGGATACTCAAGAAAGCACGGGATGGCCTTATCTATCTAAATAAGATATTGCAAACGATTCTACTCGACAAAGAAGCATAAGCTCCCCGCCTGGGCCATCCATCACTTCATAATATTGATGGTGAACATGGCCCTTAGGGAACTTTCCAGCATTTTCTGTGTCACCTCTTATCTTGAAACTGTATGAACATCTGCTGGAAACCTTTACTTCTTAGAAGCAAGTGGCCCCAGGACTTTCATTTCTGTTTGTTAAGACCAATACTTCCAGGAATAGCAGCTAGAAAAGCTGATTTAAAAAAAGAAACATCTGCTTGTAGGTATTAAGAATTTCTGAAAGAGCCAAGATTAGAGGGCTTTGATCCTATGGGGAACTATAAGGCGGTTTTCCAGTTGCCAGTTGCCACCTTGGTTTACTGCAAGGAGTTGAGGAACTAGATGTCCTCTGCTCCCCAAAATGAAACAGAACCTCCCGAAATAATCAGCTAAGTTGAGCTTTTCATATACTTAAGTCGACAAAAGTTATAATTTAGTCTAATGAAGGCATCCAGACCCTGGAGATCCAAAAGGGCCAGATGGACAGAGCACAGTGAGACAAGAGGCTCACTGTGTGCCTGCTTTCCTAACAAGGAATTAAGTTCCTTTAAAATTGTGTAGGAAAAGAGACTAAGAGGCAGAGGAAAAATAAAGGGTATAAAAGGGTAAGCAGTGTTTTTGTCTGGCAATGGTAAAAGATAATATGCCTGAGGAAGAGGAGGGCTAGCAACATGCTTTTGTTTATGAGTCCTACAGACCAACAGCTAGAGGCTGGGAGAAACTCAGAGCAACCCATCTTTTCAGAAATTAGACAAACGCTCAAATCAGTCACATCTCTGGATAACGGAGGTGATATATCTCATTGTACGTGCCTAGTGCATGGCAGTCATTTGATTTTACTCAGAGACTACCAATTACGACTGCAATTTTTTTAATACTCAGTGTCCAATTTTGAACACAATATGGTTGCACACACACACACACACACACACACACACACGCGCTCGCTCACTTCTAGTGCTGCAATATAAGAAGCTTGAAGATTATTCCATCCATAGCAAGCAATATACCAAAGGAAAAAACCCAACAACCAATTATTGGATTAACTAGAGAAGAGAGATAAACTCATAGAGCAAATCATTCCACTCTAAATGTTTAGAAAAAAACCAGACTAATATAGCGACTAAGAACTCACTAAAACAGACATCTGCATGCAGAAATTTATGTAGAAAGCAGCTTGGGTGGAACAAGCTACACCAGCCACTGGAGGCTCAGAGTGGAAAGCTGAATTAAGTGGTGAGCACAGGGGACACCCCAAGTTCTTGTGACTTTTACCTTCAGGAGCTCGATCTGGTCCTTAAAAGGTGTATCAGGGTAAATGCTCTTCATGCTTCTGGCAGTGGCAGAGAAAGAACAATTTGAAAATACATCAGAGAACTCCATTCAAAAGTGGATGGTCTTTTTACAACAAATGGTTTTTTGTTTTGTTTTGTTTTGGGGTTTTTTTGTTCTTTTTTTTCCGGAGCTGGGGACCAAACCCAGGGCCTTGCGCTTGCTAGGCAAGCGCTCTACCACTGAGCTAAATCCCCAACCCCAACACAACAAATGGTTTTATTCAAGTCTGAAATATTGAGGTCTTACCTGAGTCTAGTCAACTAGAGAAAATGACATACACCACTCAGAGTATTTCTAGGATTATCTTCCAGAGCAGGGAGGAGAGGGGTGGGGTAACTGAGATGCACTTAAAAAGTCCATAGCCAAGGGGGATAGGGTCACATCAAGAAGAAAATCTGGTCATATGACTGCAGAGTGTTTTCCATCCTCCCCGCCCCTGCCACCTTGCCAAATTTCTACAGGTCTCTTTACCAAAGAAACTTTTATTGAATATATCATGCCACTCTTGCAACAGAAAGTTATAAAACATAGTAAAACTCCAATTACACTTTTAAAATACAGCAAGCACTAGTATCTGACTCAGATGCGTCAGGAGTATTGGAATAATCAGGCCAGGGATTTTACAGCACTGTGGTGAGCATGCTGTTCTGTGTTAACTTCTATTACTGTGATAAAACCTATGCCTGAAAGTGATTTGGGGATGACAGGGGTCATATCACCCCACAGGTCACAGTCCTTCACAGAGGGAAAGAGGAAGGCCATAGCTGGAACCTGGACACAGGAACTGAAGCAGAGGCCATGGCGAACACAGAGAACAGGGCTTCCTGTCTTTCCATGGCGGCTCAGCTTTATCTTTGCTCATATAACTCAGGACCCCTGTTCAGAGGCGACATCACTCACAATGGTCACAGTCCTCCCACATCAGTTATTAGCCAAGAAAATGCACTAAGACTTAGCAATAGGGCCTTCTGGTGGAGACATTTTCTCTGATGACGTTCCCTCTTCCTAGATGATTTTAGTTTGCTTCAAGTTGACAAACAAAATTAGCCAGCAAATACATTTGCTAATGACCCTCATGTAAAAGAGTAGACATCATGTAGGACCAGAGAAATAATAAAGACAGAGAGATAGATTTTTTTTTTAAGACAAGAATGAAAAGGAAATAATAGGGACCAAAAACATAGCCAACAGAAGTGAAGAACATCTTTGGACAGCTAATTAGTCAGCTGCATCTGTTTGAGAAAATGTCAATGAAAACTTTCAATCCTGGAAACAGAGAAGAAGACAGAAGACAGAACAGAATGTAATAATCAACAACTATGCAACAATTACCAACGGAGTAACCAATGATGGATGGGATGCTAATAAATGAATGAAATACTTAAAGCAGGAATAACTGAGTACTTTAATAAATGTCAGGTATCAAATCCCAAACCCAAGAATTTCAGAGACCATCAAGCAGGGTGATCCTTACCTCCCACATCACACTTAGGAATATCTTATTCAAACCAGACAAAATGAAAAATGAAGGGGGGCGGGGGCCTGCTCAGCGGAGCCAGAGCAAAAACAACATCTTGCGTATAGAAGCACAAAAGGTGTTTGCTACTTGGATTATGCCCAACTTACTTAGAAGCTGTGGAAGTCAGAGAGTGGAAGAAATATTGAAAATGTTGAGCGAGAAAAAAGCCAACTGAGAATTCTATGTACAACAAAATTATCTTTCAAAGGTGAAGGAGAAATGAAAACTTTCTCAGACAACCAAAAAAATGAGGAGATTTATTGCCAATAGACCTGCCTAGCAAGACATGCTAAAGGAAGTTCTTCAGAGAAAAAGATGACATAGGTCAGAATGTCATATCTAATAAACAAAGGAAGATCATGAAAAAATTAGAGATAAAATGAAAGCCTATTTTCTTATTCTTAGCTGAGCTAAAAGATAATTTCTATGAAATAATGTGCAACAATGTTTTTTCAATAAATAGACCTTATATGTCAATGATGATGCAGAGAATAAGAAAGAGAAATTATATAATTTTTTGTGACCCGTGAGGTCGTGAGGAGGTCTGACGTTATCTGGAAGTGAACTTGGATTCGTTGTAAATGTAAATCATAAACTCCAAGAAAACCACTGAACAGTAAATAGAAATATAAATGATTTGCTAAGCATGGATGAAAAATCGAATTGCATAAAAACGCTCAACAAAAAAAAAATCAGAAAAGGTAAAAAGTAAAAAGGAAAGAATAAAACAGTAATAAATAAGGTAAACAATCTAACCATGGCAGTGATTTATTGCAAGCATTAATGAACTAAATATATAATTACAAGGCATATTGTCGGGAGATAAAGAGAGCAAGACCTAATTAAACACTGGTAGAGAAAACCCACATTAAGTTTAAAGCATACATGAATCAAAGGAATGGAGAAAGATATACCTGTTAATCCCAATCCAAAGAAAGAAGCTGTGCTAATTTTAGAACATACCTCCACAGAATTAAAATTATCAGAGTAGTGACAGGGCTATGAGTTACAAAACATGGAATAACTCTCACCACCTGAGCATCAGGATTCATGAAACGGTAGAACCTCATGAAGAAAGAGATTAACTCCTTGTTCTACCTAGAGACTGCACTACTCCTTTCTCAGAAATGTGCAGAAGCTGCAGATCAATAAAGATGGGTTGGAAGTCAGTAGCCCTATGAGGCTGCAACAGAAAATTCACATCCATAGACTGCATCCAACAAGAGCTCAAGGAAGATTCTTTTCAAGCTCGGGCAGAAAGCCAACAGATAAAACCCAAGATGTGGATATATAAGAAGGAGATGATTAAAAAATAGAGCCTAAACTAGAAATCAATAGAAGAAAGATCTAGAAATTCCTAAATGGTTGAAGATTGAACAGCACATTTCTAAGGAACAGATGAGCCAATGAGGACATCACAAGAGAAAGTTGGAAGTGTTTTAAACTAAATGAAAATGCAGTTTCTCTAACACATCAGGGTGCAGCAGAGAAAAACCAGGCTTCCAGAGAAATGCTCAGAACTGGAGGTACCTGTGAGAAACAAAGGAAGAGTGAAAACGAACTGTGTTTCTAACAAGAAATTGGGAAAAAAGAAGTGCGACTCGAAACAACCGTAAGAAGGAAGAAAATACAAATTAAAGCAGAAATCGATGATGTTGAAATGGTAAGTCAATAGAGAAAATTAGCAGGAACAAAAGCCCGTTCTCTAAAAAGGAAAATAATTGATAAACTGCTAGAGTTAAGAAAAGAAAAAATGAAAGATGAGTGGAAAGAGTTTAAGAGCCAGAGGTGAGAGGACTCCAGAGAACAGGACCCTCTGCGTCAACTGAGCTCATGGGACCTCATAGATACTGAAGCAGCAAGCACAAGGCTCATGGGGCTCTTCCCGCGTCCTCTGCATATGTATCCATAGATAGATGACAGATAGATAGATGATAGATAGATGATAGATAAATAGATGATAGATGATAGATAGATAGATGATAGATAGATAGATAGATAGATAGATAGATAGATAGATAGATAGATAGATAGATAGATAGATGATAGATAACAGTTTTCAGCATAGCATTTTTACAGATTCTTGAGTATGTGAATGAGTGTGTCTCTGGTCTCTGTGCATGCTTTGAGGGCTCCTTTTTCCTGTTGGGTTGCCTTGTGCAGCCTCGATGTGATGTTTTTTGTTTCCTCTGATTTTTTATTTGCTTGTTATCTCCTAGAAGGCTGTTCTTTCCTAATGAGAAACAGAAAGGGAGTGGATCCAGAGGGGAGGGAAGATGAGAAGAAGCTGGGTTGAATAAGGGAGGAGAAAGTGGAATCAGGTATTGTATGAGAAAAATTCATTTTCAGTAAAAGAAAAATATTTTTAAAAGGTCGGCTATGTGTACAAAGTGGAGGATCCATAGGAAGAAAAATTAAATTTTGCACTCATCCATTAAAATTCCATACAAAACAGTAGACGGCCCAAATGAAATTAATAATGTGAAAAATTAAAACATGAATTTATCAACCTCCGCACAAACTGAAAGCATTAGACATGGATGAATCACTTACGGATGCTAGCAGACATCTGAGAAAATAATGACTCCAATTCTTTAGGATAGCTTTCAGAAGGCAAAGTCAAGAGAAATGTTTTCCAATTCACCCTATGAAGCCATCAGAACCATACAGGCATGTGTTACAAGAAATTAATTATGTAGACCAAAATGCATCGTATACAATCTGAATTCAGTAACATCAAAATGATCTGCTTACTAAAGGCCACTTACCTTAGGTATGAAAGGCTCATTCCATTTGCACATGAAGTTGAATACTAATTATAACTCCGTCTGTCACTACGATGGATTTTTATAAAAGTGTATGGTCGTATTAACAGGTGCAGAAAAGGTGTTGGAGAAATTCGTCATCTACATGTGGTTAAAGCTCACAGCGAGGAGTGGTAGAAGGGAACTTTAGTATACTACGTGGCGAGATACCAAGTTTTCTCAAATCCATAAGAGGAAAGGATATTTCGACATTATCGAAAACTGTTCAATAAGACAAGAAAAATAAAGTCACTCCTCTAGATTGCTTTCTGTGGCTGGGACAAAACATTATCCAAAATATGAGGAGGAAATATTGATTTGGCTTAGAACTCTTTACTGAAGAAAGTCAGGGAAGGAACTGAAGCAGGAACCTTGAAGCAGGAACTGAGGCAGAAACTGAGGGAGTGCGGCTTGCTTGCTCTCCAAGGCTTGCTCACTTTGCTTTTTATATAACCCAGAGCAACCTATGCAGGCAAAGCACCAACTGCAGTGGGCCTCCCAAACCAGTCATAAATTAAGAAAATGCACGCAGAGACTTGCTCACAGGTCAGTTTGATAGAGGGAGTTCCTCAGTTGAGGTTCGCTCTTTCCAGATAAACTGTAGCTTATATAAAATTGAGAAAATCCTTGCCTGATCCCCTGTAAGTAAGTCTGTAGAACATTTCCTTAATTAACTATTGGAACTGGAGGGTCCAGCTCAGCATGGACAATACCACTCCTGGGCCGGTGGTCTTGGGTAGTATTAAAAAAAAAGAAAAAAGCAGGTATAGCAAACCATGAGTAGTAAGCCAGAGTTTCCCTTATAGCTTCAAGCATCCCTCCCTGCCCCAACCTCCCTTTCATAATGGACTACAACTATAAGCTGAAATAAAAACCCCTTTTTCCTCCAAGGTGCATTTGATCCCGGTCTTCATTAAAGCATCAGAAAGCAAATGAAACAGGGGCATTTGAAAAGGAAATACTATTAAGTGCTAAAAATAAATGAAGTCCTACACCATTGTAAGACATGGAAAAAATCTTTTTTTTTTTTTTTTTTTTGCCAAGCTGTGACTATTAACTGACCAGATTATAAATATACCACGGGCAGTACCTTAGTTCATCGTCTAATAAGCCTGTTTGTCTGGTCTTCCCTGTTGCCAGCGTCTCCACCTTCCACAAAGTGAGCTGTCTTTTTCTTCATTCCACCTCGTGGAGAAGATAGTTTGAAGGCCCATAGGAAGTTATTTGCTTCCTTGAAGCGTTTCCCAACTGTATAGACCTCATGAACTAGATCCTCCATGCAGACGATGCGAAATTTACCAAGAATCGAACAATCAAGGAATTATCTGTCAAGGCGATCCGCTTTTTATTGATTTTGCCATTCTCGCTTGTAGATGAGTGCATTTACGGACTTCAGGTCGGGGGACCCCCATGCAATGTACGGTTCCACAGTCCTCAGCATGTTAACTGAAGCCCTGTTGAGCTTAACAAAGGTGCCATGAGGATCTGCCGAGGACAAAGCAGCTTCAACACCGTGCGCACCATTGATACCTCGGATTCTGATGACGAAGGCCAATTTTGGTTCTGCGGGCACTGTAAGTTCCCAGCATTCCTCGCCGTCCTAGCCATGCGAATCTCAGTCCGGGACATCTGCCTGTACTCCTTGTGATAGTGCTTTGCCTTCTCATAGATGAGCTTCCTCCTTGCCTTTCGCAGTGTCTTCAGGGCAAACTTCTTCCTCGGGAGCTTCACCTTCAACTCTGAAATTCCTTTGCTTTTTCTTAAGGGTTTCTGACTCAGCAGGAACATTTTTCTTAAGCGTTTCTGGCGCAGCGGCAACCTTCTCTGGTACAGCCTCCATGGTTCCAGCCGGAAAAGCAGAAAATTCAACTATGTGAGTCTGTGTGTGTGAAAATATAAAAATAGTGTAGATTTAAAAGATCAGTATTGGCAGGGATTGGAACCTGGGTGGATATGAGAATATGAGCATAACAGGACAAGATTTCATGGCACTGGACATCCATGATCCTACAGTGGATGATCCATGCTGCTGTAAGTTGGATGTGTCTCCTAAAAAACTCAATCATAACCTAAGACTAAACTTAAATACTGGGTCTGGAAAAATGGTTCAGCGATTAAGAGCACCTTCTGCTCTTATAGAGGGCTTAGTTTTATTGATAGCCTCCTAACCAGGTACCTAACAGAAGCTTGTAACTCCGGGTCCATGGTATCTTCTGTCCTCCGTGGGCACCTGTACATGCAAGTGCACATTAACTCATGCAAGCATACAAGTATACACATTGAAATAAGGAAAGCTTTAATTAAAATTTAATGGCCAATGTGGACATATTATATTCAGAGGTTAAGGCTTCAAGAAATGATTAGATCATGAGCAGTCCTTCAAACCCAAGTGGAACTGGGCTTCACACAGCATTTGCAAATGCAACGAAAAGAAACCACCTTGTAGTCCGACAGCAGCATATACTCAATCAACTGAGCCTGAAAAGACCTCAGGGTTGGAATCCCAAGACTTGGAAATTTTGTGAGAAGCGCATTTCTGTTACTTGCCAATTTCTGAGTCTCTAGTACTTGATTCAGAAATTCTCACAAGTCAATCATGAGAAGATCGAAGGAAACGAAACCTAACTGCAGGCTAGCGAAATGACAGAGCTGACCCAGAAATCTACAGTTCCATCTACAGCTTCCCTTCATCAGAAGAAACCAGGAATAGGAAGTGTGGGGAAAGCAAGCCAGAGAAGAAAAGAGACAGGCCACAAAAAGCTACCCAGCGAATAACAACCAGAGTAAGCTGGGGACAGCAGCTCACACCCTTAATCCCAGCTCTCAGGAGGCAGAGGCAGGTGGATTTCGGTGAATTCAAGGGCAGCCTGGTCTCCATAGAGAGTTCAGGGCAGTCAAAGCTACACAGTGAGATCCTGTCTCGAACAAACAAATAACCACAAACGAATAACCACAGTTAATTCACATTAAAGCCACTCTTAGGTTCCATGCACACCCTGCATGGCTTGAAAATAAAATACATAATAAACACTCTGAAGAGATTGTGAGACAATAGCAGCTGTTACACTCGGAAGTCAAGGCCTGGAAATCAGCAGTGTGGCTTCTGCTGGGGACTCGGGGGTCTGCTAGAAAGGCATGCACAGACCTACCCAAGCCAAGCGAGGAGTCCGTGCTTTCACAGGAATCCATGCAAAAGCAGATGGAAAGCCTGCTAATTAAAGAATTGATGAATTATGGCACATTCATACAATGAAATCCTCCACAGAGATGAAAACGAATTTCATGAAGAAATGTTGGCAAATCTCTCAAGTCAATGTTGAAAGAAAAAAGCAAAAAAATGTAACAGATTCTGCCCATATATATCTCAAAATTCTTACAGTGGTCTTAAAGTGGCACCACTTTAGGGTCCTGCAGGTGTTACCTAGAGAGGGACACAGGAAGGCTTTGGGAGGTCTGCATGTATTTTATTCTTATTTTGATTGAGGGCTACACAAGAGAACTCACACTGTAAAATAACTTGTGCTGTGCGGTTTTGATTTGTGTGCCTTTCTGCATAGATTTTAGAACTTCTTTTAGTCATATATTAAAACCACGGCATTGTGACTGGGCACTTTGTGACCATATTTCCTATAATATACCAGGTTCTAATGGCAGCTGGAAGTGGTTTTGTTTGTTTTTTTTTTTAAGCTTTCTTCATTCATCCTTTAAAACAGAATTTCTATAGATATCAAGCTGATGCTCAGAGAGGCTAAGATGGCTACGTGGCTAGAAAATAGCAGAGCCTGCTTTCAAAGGCACACCTGACTGATTTCAAGCCACGGTGTGGTTGGTATAGATCTCTATGCCTCCTCATCCTTCTCAGTGACACACTTAGGAACAGTCTTACGGATTGCTGTGCCACAGAAGCTCAGCCAACTCTCTCATCCACACAGCCCCATGCAGAAGGCCTGCTTCCAGCTCGGACAGAAGCGAGAGTTTCCTTCTGGGACAGAGGGAAGCAGTGTGCTTGTTTACACCCCAGGATTGGTGTGGTAGCTTTCTACCCAGATGGTAGGGTCTCACCTTATCAGCCAGTACCCTCCTCCCTGGTCCTGAGACCCGCATGCAGGTGACATTACAGTCACCACCCCGATATGAAAGGGCAGATGTGTGCTTTCTCCATGAAAACAGTGCATGCCACTCTTGCCTCCTCTCAACCTCAGGTTCACCAGGAAGAGATTGAATTAGTTCCAGATGTTCAGCATATAATCCTCGTAAATCCGAATCCTTCCTTCCCCCTCCCCTCATATCTCTCTCTCTCTCTCTCTCTCTCTCTCTCTCTCTCTCTCTCTCTCTCTCTCTCTCTCTCTTCCTCTTTCTTTCCACCCTGCCATGTTAAACTGTTTTGATCAGCTACAGTGATGGAAGCCAGTAACTTTAGCTCTGGGAACCTTATAAGGCAGGAGGCTCATGGGTGTGCGACCACTTGGAGTCACACAGTGAGCCCAAGATCAGTCTGGCTGTGTAGTGAAACTGATTTTAATCTTTTAATTTCTTCCCCCTCTTTGCTCATCTCTATCCATTTGCTCTTAGGAAGTTGGTCATCATGAATTGGCTCTCTGGGCTCCTTGGCCTGGGGGCTCCTTAGACTGTACTTGGGTCTTACAAGAGATTAGAGGACAAACACATGGAACCGACGTAGACAGAGTATTTTCCCCCTAGTTTGGCCCTGTGTAATAGTTACCCTTGGAGTCTTATTCTTAGAGTAGGACTAAGCTCTGGCCAGTAGTCTTCTCATAGTGGCAAGAACTCCCAGCCTTTAAGTGGGAAAGAAAGCACAGGACTTCCTTAGGGTTACTTCGCTACCCGCCTTGGGATTTTATTGGTGTTCACCTTTGTGAATCCCTCTTAAAATCCCTCAGTGTCGCGGTGTCATCTCTTTGTTCTACATCCAGAATCACTACTGAAAGCACAACCAAAATACAGTTTTCTCCTACATGCCACCAGCACTGTCTATGCTGGGTGAGTTAGTTGCGTCTGATGATAAGTTTCTGAGTGAACAACTGAATCCGGTCAGGGTTCCATGCCTCAAGTTCAGGAAGAAAAGACATAAAAAGACCCCAGGATACATATTCTCTGTAGCTCCCAATGTGGGCCTTTATTTTCCCCCAAAGAACAGAAAGAATGTCTCCCACTGCACCTGTAAAGGGTTGTCACCTAAGGAAGCTCCTTAAGGTTGACTGTAATACAGAGTATAGGACTATGACCCTTGCCCCTCAGGGGACTCTTACCCCTCAGACCACACCCCAGGGGCCTCCATCAAGGCCACTGTCCATGTTCAAGATGCCGCCTCTCAACCCCTGACAAAATCCAAACTGGCTTCTTCTCTGCATCCCACCATAAGCATGCTGGGAAGTTGAGAGGGCACTGATTGATCTGCTCCCAGTCAAGCCATCTTCCTCCAGCAAAGACAGGCTATTACTCATTTGCTATCTGTGAACAGTCAATCAAGGAAGCAGGTCTTGGGACCCAGGAAGAAGGTAATGGCTGATACAGTGAAATCCCACCAAAACAAACCCACCAGGGCCAAGGGTAGCACACCAGTTCTGAGATGTGAATAAAAACACTTCTGCCCGAGTACTCTGTATGAGAATGCAGAGATGAAGTAGTTGGCTAAGCTCCAAGATTGACACCTTATGACAAGTGCTCTGGGTGGGCAAATCACCATGGTAACACTCATCTGTGAGGGTCTACTTATAAAGGTACTTTACAAGAACCTCAAACCAACTTACGGCTCCAGAAACATGCTAGAGTTGAGAAGACAGCAGAGAGGGTGCAGAATCAGCACAATGGATACTTAGGTGCTTAGTGACAAAGATTCTAAGCAAAGTCTTTCTGGTCCTAGTCTGATCTACTATATGGGAGAAAGCTATACTATCTCTCATGGGGGTTCACTAGGCTCTACCCTGATGTAGGAGAAGAAAATTCACTTCACTTCCAGGAAACTAAGGGAAGTGTGGCTTCTCTTGTCCAAGTCTGCTCTGCCATTTGGGATTGCCAAGTTTCCACAAAGGCTGTCAGAGGACAGAAGCTTGTGAACTGGGGAAGCCGTATTTTAGTAGTTGTGGATCATTTCAATTGAAAAATCCTACAGCTGTAATGTCCAGAGAGAAATGTAAAACCAGGTCACACATTGATATGCAATGTGCCTTCCTTCGTCCAAGGGGTGTGGATATATTTTCCTGTTCCTCTTGCTTTGGAGCTCAGCCAAGGAAAATAGCAAGTGTCCCTGTGCTCCAGGCTTGGTGCTGACACTTGCATATATAAAGGCGCCTTGTGTCTTTGTCCCTCAGCTCCTCTCATAATTTGTGCATTAAAATCTTAAGTCTCCAAACTGATTCTATTAGGAGGCAGGCCCTCAGAGGTGATGAAGCCACTAACTCTCACAAAATAGATCTCCAGAGGGTTGCCGTGCTCTAAGTAGGGAGCAACTGTGAGCTGGGAAATAGCTACTCACCAGAAACGCTAGAACTGTGTGAAATACATTTCCGCTGTCTAAAGCCACCTAGTCTCTGGCATTTCGTTATAGTCGCCAACCTCACTCATACTATGTAAAGAAATCAGAAAGCTTTTCTGAACCTCATTTTTTCTCAGTTGTAACCATATATGACAGTAGTTAAGATCCAGCAAGATGAAACAGAAAGTCCCAGCACAGAGTAAGCATTCACAGGTCTACTTATATTTGTGGTTCATAACCATAGAATAAAAACAATGAGATTATTATCATTATCTGAGTGAAGCCATGAGATTCAAGGTAGGCTAGGATATGTTCAGGTTGCCAATAGCTATAAGTTACAGAAAGAGGCTCCGGACTTCACTACCTTATACTTTATCACTGTTTTAAACTTGGGATCCCAAAATATGGGTTTCATTGGGACATTTAAATACATGCGGGTCATTGGAATTTGTTCTTATTCATGTATCTCCGTGTCTCATCTCGACCATCTGTTTTTGTTGCTGGATTGGGCCACAGACCCTCTGCTGCTCAGTTCCTATGCATCCTGACAGTGGCATGAGGGTGCTAAGGGTCACTGCATTTCCCACACCTCTCTCACACTTGTGGAAACTGTTCTGTTCTTCTCTTCTGATGACCACTAAAATGGAATTATACCCAGACACCAATGTGGGGAGGGGCTGTGAGATGCAGGGGTTTGCCTGGTATCCAACACTTAAGGACATTAACTTAGAGCTTTGATAGAAGGAGTTTAAGAGATTTGGAACCCCATTCTAGGAAAACATGCTCGGCATGTTCGCAGAGAACCTCCTTAAAGATATTTGTCACCTCTAAGTTCTGTGTGGGGGCTTCAGAGGGAATTCCTACTATGAGAGAGAATTTCAATGTCTTCAGAGGACCCTAAGGTTTGCTTTGGACTAGAAAACAGTTTCTTCTAGAGAAGGAAAGGTGCCCTTAAAGAGACAACAATAAGAGACATTTGGAGGAACCACTTATTTTTCCAAGTAAAGCCTGGAAGACACTGATGCCTCTTTTGGCTGAGGATCCCTCAGGGGGAAAATACCTAATCCGACTTTGAGGACAGAAATGAGCCATTATACTATATATACTAATATACACTATATGCTAGCCATTATAAGATACAAGCAGATACTTGCTATATTGGTCAGACTTTTTATTGCTGAAAAAAAAAACCTAAGCAAATAAAACACAATAGGGAATAGGTTAATTTTCTCCCTTGCTTCAGAGATTTCATTCTATCATGGCATCCTGTCAGAGAGAGAGAGAGAGAGAGAGAGAGAGAGAGAGAGAGAGAGAGAGAGAGAGAGAGAGAGAAGCAGAAAGGCAGAAAGGCAGAAAGGCAGAGAGACAGAGAGGCTGTAGGTTTTCTCCTTTCTCTTGTGCTCCCAACATGCTAATGTCCATCTCATAGTAAAACACTCAGCAAATCATTTTCAAGATTAGCTATCATCTTAACAGATCCAACATCGTTCAAAATCCCAATTTCAGTCTTCTCTGAGATCAAAGTCATTCATAGGCACCTGTTTAGTTAGAAAACTATTGGTGGCATCAGACCATATGCTAGAAGCTTGTGCTTAATGAAAGAAGAAAAGGGAGAATAGCAATTAGTGTAGGTACTCTCAACAAAAAAGTAGAGGTGGGACCAAAGAAATACAAAAACCCAGCAGGAAAAACATTATCTCTTAAAGCCCATGGTTGGAGTCTGCAGCACATTGAGACTTAGTATGAGTCACAGCCTCTAATGCTGCTCTTGCCCTATGGCATTGCAATCTATATGGCCCCTCTCTGGGGATGGGGGGATGGGCATGTTCACAGCCTGTAACTATCTTCAGCAGCTGTTCCCTGATCCTGCCTAATGCCTGTGTCACCACCTTGACATCCACCTTTACTTTTCACACTGCCCCATCAGTGACTGCCTGCAGCAGTCCTTGCTTGCTGGGCTTTCTTGGGAAATTTGGGGATAGCCTACATGACCTCAAAACTCTTGAATTCTGCATATGCAAAGAAAGTTAACACCAAATGGATGACTTTAAGATCTGCCACCAACTAGGCTGAGCAGTAATTAGAGCCCTCCTGGGCCAGGCTGGAGGGATTTCTGAGTGGCTGGTTGCTGAATACTGGGAAACATTTTTTTTTTCTAGATGGCCCTTGGCATGCAGGTGTCTGCAGAGTTCTCTTTTCAAACCAACTCACCTTGCAAATAAGTTACAGCCTCTACATCATTGAGTTTAAGATGAGTGGGTTCCAGGCAATTTCTTTCCTAGATGCTCTCGGCAGCAGGAACACTGTTGCAGGGCAAAGCAGTTGGATTCTTCCTCAGGCCTCGATCTCTTCAGCAGACACAGTTTCCTTGGTCCCAACTTTACATTCACTTCTTTCCTAGTCAAAATGAGTGCTTTCAAACCCCTTAAAAAAGATGTCTTTATTACATTTTACTTGTTTTATTGTGTATTGTGTGCGTTTACCACAGCACACTTGCAGAGGACAGAGGACATTTTATGAGAGTTAGTTCTCTTCCACTATGTGGGTCCTGGAATCAGACTCAGATTATCAGGCTTGGTGGCAAGCACCTTTACCCACTGAACCACATTAGCAGTCCTCAGACTTTTCCTCTGCTTCCTGCTCACGACTATCACTGTAGGCTTGGCTAAAAACAGCCAACAGGATCTGTGTGGTAGCCAGAATGCTGGGATGCTTGAAGTTTCTCCCATTGGATAATGTAGCTCTACAGTTTTAAGGTTAGTCTTTAACAATGCCTTCTCACAACGACAAACCGCTAGAATCACCAAGCCCTCTCCCAACACCCTAGAAACTCTCTATCCTTCATCTTGAAGCTTCTCAATGCTACCTACCCCTATCACACCTCATCCCCAACAGAGCTGTTCCTGAAACTTCTGAATCACATGGTCAGGTTTCATCACAACGATGACTCCATTACTTTGATAACAACTTTACGTGTTAGATATTTCATTGTTGTGACACAATACTGGACAAGACAACTTAAAAAGAAGAAATACTTCTTTGGGCTCAGAGTTTCAATCTACCATAGTGGGAGAGTGTACTGAAATGGACCAGCATCACTTAAAAGTGGTCAAGGACATAGAAACAGACTGACTACTGAGTGGGTTTTTTTTCTCTTTTTCTCTCTATGTTGAATATAGACTCCCAATCTAGCAAAGTGACCACTGAAATGCTGAGCATATCTTCTTCCTGAGTTAATGTCCTCAGGGAAGAGCTTATGAGCATACTTGGAAGTCTGCTGCATTAATCTAGGTGCTGCTCAGTATAGTCAAGTGGATGCTCAAAATTAGTCATTGCCATCACCTTCCCCTATATACTGTCAGCCACCAAAGACAAGTAAGTATGTGTAGAGGCTGAGAATGCCTTTGGTGCCCATGATGCTATGCTTTGGGACAGAGAAGATCAACCTAGAGCCAGTGGATAACAGGATCATCTTCAGGAGAGTACGTATACTCACCAACTGAGTACCACCCCTTTCAGTTTAAGTTTTCCTCCTTTTAACAATATCTGTCCTGGATAGCTGATCAGAAAAGAAGCTACAGTAGACTCCCTGGAAACTGATGCATCACCAATAAAATGGTTACTGACATGAATATGACCGTAGATTTCATATAGAAATGAGGTGTCCTGAAGAATGGTTAGGCTTTTTTTTTCACATTTCAGAGATTCTTATATACTGAATTTTTAAATTACACTGTGTGTGTGTGTGTGTGTGTGTGTGTGTGTGTGTGTGTGTTTATTTGTCTCTACGTGTGTCTGTGTGTGTACACCATGGTGTAAGTATGGAGGTCAGAGGACAGCTTGGGAGAGCTGGTTCTTTCCTTCTACTAAGTTGTCCTGGGGATGATATCAGGTCGTTGGATTTGGCAGCAAATACTTTCCCTTTCTGAGCTAACTCACTGGCCTGAGAAATAAATCAGGATTTTAGAGTAAAACAAGTAAGCAATCAGTAACAAGAGGGTTGGCTGTGTGCACCAAGATGTCTAGCAGGAATGAAGCCACTTTCCCAGAGACAAGCCTTGTATCTTAGCAGTTGATTGCATGGAACCACTTGGTTTATTGAAGCTGTGCACTGGGCAGAAACACCCTAAAGCAGCATCTTTCTTCCCATGAGCCCTGTTTTCCAGCTCTGGTGAGCATAGCAACTGTGCCTGCAGCACTCAAGCCCATGACTCTGCTTTTGAAATGCAACATATATACTAGATAGGGTGAGTGTGTCTGCATAGGTATATGTCTTCATACCTGAGTATGCACATATGTTAATATGTCTGGGTGTATTTTTGAGTGTAAATACATTTCAATATATTGGTGAATACTTGGTTTTTCCTTGGGCCTTGACATTTTCTTATCCTGGAAACTCCATGCTAGAACCTGTCATCATTGAGTGCTCTTTGAATACCTCTGGACTGCTTACTCCAAGTATCCAGGGAGAGCTGTCTGATCATCTTCCTTTCTAATTCTGGTCATTGCCATTTCATTTTTCCAAGGCTTGAACTGTTATTGCTGCAAAGAAGATTCCTGCTGTCACTGGAGCTCAGTATCTGGTTCAGAATGAGGGGCTTGGATGCTATCAGTCAACAATGACGATTATCTTTTCCTTTCATAGGCAGTGCTTAGAAGCTCGCCTACTATAGTGGGGGCTATATGCAGTCTTTTCATAACTGATATCTCCTGACTAAAATACTGCTGAGAGAGAAAAATAAAGCAATGACTAAGATTATTGGCAAGGAAAAGAGTTATTATCTGGATCTCTTTGTCTGGGAAGAAGAACCAAGTATAAATTCATTTGTTAAAATTCAATAATGGCATGAAATAAGAGAAGGTTTTAAGAATTAAAAAGTTCTGCATTAAGAAATGCTGCCTTGATTATTATATGCATATCCAGGAAAGGTGGGTTAAACATTTTTTTAGCCTTTATCCAATCTTGTCTTGCCAAAGCTAAGAGTACCAGACAAGGCTTTAAGACATGGCTGTTCATTCGTGAATACTCACATTTGAAAGATGTAGACGTACTAAAAAAGTAACCTATGAAGGTAGAGGCACAGGAGAGCCAAGTTGACCATTAGATGCTTTTCGTACTTCTTATTATGTGGGAGACTTAATCATATTTAAGATGTAATTATAATATTTAATAATTCTGAAATATTTAGTACAGTATCTTATGTATTATTAAAGTAAGAGGTTAATAGATTAAGAAGCAGAAGCCACAGAAAATAAATATGGACTATGTCAAGGCTGTGTGACATCCTTTTTTTATGTCATTTCTCCTTTTCCAGAATCTGAAGACATGATAAAGTAGAGAATTAGTTTTCACCTGACCTGATTTGTATGGTATAGAATTTAGGAGTGGGGCTTTATTTTTTTTCTCTTAAGAAAGCAGAGCACTTTAGAGTATTCTTTTTTTTTTTTTTTTTTTGGTTCTTTTTTTTCGGAGCTGGGGACCGAACCCAGGGCCTTGCGCTTCCTAGGTAAGCGCTCTACCACTGAGCTAAATCTCCAGCCCCTAGAGTATTCTTATAGCTGGCCCTGACTGGTCCAATTTGTCTGTGTAGATAATGTGGGAGGGTCTCTCCTCTGCCCACATCTCCTGTCTGAGGACCATGACCCACATGGGAAAAGCTTATATCTGTTTCAAGGGTGGAAGAATAAGGGTCCAGTACTCTTCTTTGGGTTTCCAGAAACTGGGATCTTTATTATGAAAACCAGCCTCCTCAGATTGTCCTGACTTATCCAATGTTCTTTTCTTCATGAAGTTCCAGAAATCAAAGGGAACACTGAAATATTGTAGGTAAGGCCAGGACGTGCAAACATCAGGAAAGTTGTGAGGAAGGAGTGAAGTCAGGGAGACACCTAAGTGTTGGACATGTCCTTGAGAGAAAGGAACACACAGACCTTACAAAGGACATACACTGAGAAGTCAAACTAAGGATCCCATGAGAGGAGGCATGCAGATGGGAAGGTGATCTGAGGCCAGAGGGAACACAGAGATGAGAAAAGCAAAGGAGCCAGATGGCCTGAGAGATGACTCCCATAATGCAATGTGTGTTATGGCCCAATTCTCCCCAAGAGCTTTCCAAGAACTCAATCTGATTCACTAACCAAAAGCTGGAATTGCTGCCCAGTCTGTTCTCTTACTGTCTACTGATTGGTATTAGTGGACACCGGATATACACAGGATAAAGAGGGCATTGTCTGTCCCCATCAATAACTGAGAAAAGTTCCCGAACAACTGTGCATGCCACACGCAGAATTTAACACCTGGCTGTCGCACACCCAGAAACAGAGTACACCTCATCCCAGAGAATAAGAGCATTAGGAGCAGACACGTTTTATTATTAAACAACTTTAATCCAAATGCTGATTATTATTTGCAGTGTCTGAAGGCACAAAATATACCTAAAATGTATGGAAGAGTCTAAACAGTTATAAATCCACAGAGCAAAGCATGAAAAAGATACATTCTGAGCTGACACAGATATCTGAGTTGGGAAGAATTTGGCTATTGTTGTCTCCCCCTAGAGAACTTGCTGGAATATCAATCATTTCCCTCAATCAAGGGTAGGGGGGAAAAAGACATAAATATGGTGACTAAACACTGTGAGGTGTTACAAATGTCCAGAAACATATTTTTCCTAAAGATTCTCTCTTTCTTCTTTCTTTCTCTCTACCTCTCATTACACACACACACACACACACATACACACACATACACACACACACACACACACACACACACACACACACACACACACACACACACAGAGATGTCTCTTTCTCCTAACCAAAGACATCCATACCCACGGTATACCAAAGAAACCAGGTCATCTTTGGGATACAGACAGGTGCAAGATAAGGCAGTGAGACCAGAGTTTGAATTTTAAAATGGATATTATATGTATGAAAAATTAATCCTCCAGTTCAAATTGCCCAACATGTTGATGAAAGGAAAGCAAAGCCTACACATCCTTAGGGTGATAGAAGGGTAATGGCTTTGCCATGTATGCCTGCCTCCAAGCGGCTTTGCCATGTATACCTGCCTCCAAGCTCTATACACTGACTGGAGAAATGGGAACAGACCAGTCCAGTAATACTAGCATCATGGCAAACACAGCATAACAAGAAACACTTTTTTCATCTGGTGCTTTTAGCTGACTGTGTAATTTAGTCATTCCTTCCTCCTCACTAACATCATTATGGATTTGGGGAAGTAAATTCACCTTGGGCCAGTTATCACCCTCATGGGTATATATCTTTCAACTTAACTCTACATGAGTCCAGATAGAATCAGCAATTGATAGGACTTTATATTTCTCCAAGATCTCAACACCTCAATTTGTGATGGCGATCGAGCCTCATACCCTTGAAGCTGGATGGGGTTCATGTTCTACATCCCAGCAATGTAGGGGATTAGAGACACTTCGGTCCTCAACAGGGGAGGAAGGGACTTTTAATGGCACAGCTCGGGTTCCTCTTGATGGATCATTCCCAGTTCTACAGTTTACTTACCCCACAAAAGGCAATATAGAGAGGTAAGGTCCCTAGGTTAGCCTTGTTTTATGAAACAGGACTTCCCAGCAAATTCACCATCTCAAAGGTTGTCAGATGCCCCCAGTTTGAAGGATCCCTGCTGTGGGCTGGTTCATTTAATCTCCTGGTGGAGAAAAGGCAGTAAAGTCTGAAGAAGGGACTTGTGCCAAGATCTGGTCCTGGTTAGCTGATATCATAAAGAGCTAAAGGCTTTAAGGACTCCAGATAGCTTCATTAGGGCAGAGGAGTACTTTGTTTTAAACATTATACAGCTATGCTTCTCCAAAATGTCAAGCTTCTTCTCTATGTGGTCCCTCTTGTTTATCCCCAGTCTGCCAGTCATCTGGAGACACCTCTGCCCTTCCACCAACTCTTCTGTATAGAAACTTTTACCTGTGACCATGATACTCCTATTCTCTGTGTCTGTAACCCTTCTTTTCTCTCACTCAGAGCTGTGAATCCTAATCCAAGCAAACAGTCTTTACCTGGATTCACATCCCTCCATCCCTTAGCCTCTCACCAAAGATGTCCCAACCAGGTCGTACCTCTTACTCGATGGGGTCTGCCCTCCTTTTCTACAGTCTCCTACTAGTTGATTCTTTTGAGTAGAAAAAGAGTTAAAAAAAAAAAAAGACCAACAATATGCTGTTCAAACACATTGGTATCAAAGCCTCAGAGATTGTGACCTCAATATGGGCATCTTTTCTGAGGCCCTGGGGACACTTGCATGCTACACACTGTGACACACAGTGACCTTACCATCTTGAGCCTGATTGTCTAGGACCGTGTCTAGGGCAGGTTGCCCTACAGCTCAGGGAACAGATGGGCCCACCCAACATGGGCTCTAGACTCAGACACATTCTGAATCTACCCAAGGACACTGAAGGAGGATGAGGGACTCGTAAGAAAAGGACACGAGGGAACGCTGTGTGTACAGCAGCAAGCAGCATTCGGGGCTCCTCCACTTCTTCCGTCTCCTCAGCAGCCAGGAGCTTCTTCTCTGACGGTTCTTCCTGCCCTCAGAAAAGCCCAGGAACAGGGGCTCCTTTGGCACTTCAGAATGATCACAAGTAATTTGCCTTTTTATTCATATAGAACAAAATTTACAAAGTCATTCATACAGTTTTTGTTTTGTTTTGTTTTTTTTTACTGACTTCGAAAATTGGGAATATTCAAAATACACTTTTACCCCACTCCATTCTGTCATTATTTACACGTATGTACAAGAAAAATGAAAGAGTCTGTGTGTGTGTGTGTGTGTGTGTGTGTGTGTGTGTGTGGTCTGTGTTGTCATTTTCTTGTATTAAAAAGCTCTGCTGGTCGGGTGGGTGGGTGGGCGGGCAGGAGGGCAGGCGACACAGTCAGATGGAGGTGCCATGAGAGGTGTCCAGGGCCTCTGGAAGGACGCCTCCAGGCACGGGCTGGAAAGACATAGGGATGGGGGTCTTCACCGGACTCTGTCGAAACAGTCCCCCATTGGGCGACCTGTGTTTGCACTGAATTGAGGGCATGGTGGCTGAGCTGCTCAGCGGCAGTGGCAGGTTGCTGCTGGGCCCTGACGACAGTGTCCGGCTGGTGCCATGGCTGCTCTGCTCAGGCAGAAAGGTGCTGACTGAGAGCTGGGTGTTCTGGTACTCCCTCGTGGGCTCCAAAGCTTGGCTTGGAGCCAGGCCCCCCATCTCCAGGGCAGAAAGCTCAATGGATGCTGGGGAAATTTGCTTGTGAGCAATGTCTTCATCCATGAGGCTGTTGATGCGCCGGTGCACCTGTTCCAGATTCACTTCTTTGTCCTGGAGAGAGAAAGTTCAGGAAGGTCAAAGGACATCCTAAGAGTGTGCTGAGGTCAGCTGGCTTCAAAATTTGGAAACCTGGAGGTACCAGGCCTACTGAGCTTGCCATACAGAGTTTCCCCTATTGCTCCCACCTTCCCTCAATCAGATGGTCAACCCTTAGCTATCTGGGGAACCCATATGCTAGAACACTAATCTATATATAGCAATGACCCAGACAGCAGGCATCAGAAGCCTCCCCCACCCCCAATGCACATGCCCAGGGGCAACCCCATAACAAGATGCTTTGAAGAGCTGTCAGACACAGGAGGAGATAAATAGAGTGCCAGGAAAATAGAGGAAATGGTCTGGATCCCCCAATGGGCTCCATGCATTTGCAGTTTGAATTCACATCCCTCCAAGGCTTGATACTGTCACCCCTGTCTTACACGAAGGTCAGGTTTAGAATAATGTCATTGCTTCATGCCACCAACCCCATGAATATTAGAGGCTCCCAGAACCTCTGGGTGCTATGTGCAAAAGCTATGGAAAAGCAACTCTGTCCTACCTGGCAGCCTACTTTTTTTCTGTGTAGAATTTTTAGTTCATCCCAGAGGGGAAATATATTCCCATCTGGTGGGACATAGGAACTTAAGTGGGGAGGAGCAGGGACAGGGAGGTGTCAAGTGGACTTATGGCTTCCCAAATGGGTAGCCTTACCCTTGACGCTGACTCACCACAGTGGGAGACATGACAGAAAACCTTTGGTTTATCTGCTGAGGGGTACAAATAAAGAATACAATGACTATAGTAATTTTTCTCAAGTAAACTGATGCATCATCAATGTTCAAATGAACTAAGGTGATCACTATGCTTGAGAGCTCAAGGAAGATGTCATCTGCTTCTCTAGTCCTCCTTCACACCCCAGTGAAGTGGACAACTGTCTAGGAAACGTGCTATACCATCTCTCAAACAAGGGTAGGAGCTGCAGTACTATTTGGGCCTCTGTGGGTACCAATATTTCAGGCAAGATGGTGGCTACAGCTGGCCCTTTCTGATTTCAGATTCCAAGAAAAATACTGTGTCAAAGCTCATTTCTAAAATACAATCTTGCCAGTTTTCTGGTGCTCAAAGCATATGTCAGATCAAGGAATAGAACCCCTGTTTATGTTGTAGGTATCTTAAAAATATCCAGAGATGTAGAAGCCTTGACATGCTTCCAAGAGGAAGAAGAAATGACCATGCAAACAGAGGTTGCCCCAGTGATTGATTGCTTTGAGCTCCTATGAGGATGAAGGACAGGGCCTCCCCATTAGGAGGCCACTTGGAACAAAGGCCATATGCTCTCCTCCTTTTACATGATGCCAACCCACAAAGTCAATATTAGGAAGACTCAAGTCACTATTTCTCACGTGGGCAAAGAACTGAAGTACCCCGTAATTTACTCCTTGTGCCAGTGCCCCCTGCCTTGTGGGAAAGTAAATCATTACTGTCTAAATGTCCATGAGTTCACAGCTGGCACACTGTTCTTCGCTTCTGCTAAGACACGCTCTGTGGTTTCCAGATCATCTCCCAAGGCAAGAAAACTGGCAATTTCCATAAGACAATGAAGTACTCATTTCAGGCTAGGAAGACACTGAATAACAGGGAGCACACTGGTCAGAGAGTGAGGAAACACTATGGAAATTGGCTTGGTGTCATAAATGGAAATGACGTTGGAAGTAATTGAATAGACACTGAAAAACACCCATGATGCCAGCGATCTACAGCCTCCCAGGGGTATAACTGAGCTCATCAGTGCCTGGAAGCTACTTCGAAAATAAGAATACCTCTGAGTAGCAAATGCCATAGGAAAAGGGTAGGGAAATGGGTGGAGGTGTTATCCTCTGTTTTGCCTAGCTCCAGACCATTCTTGGCATTCCTTTGTCAGCTCCTTCCAACTGGAAAGAGCTGTAGATGCTCCTCAACTTACAATGTTAAATCCTAACAGTCTCACTGTAAATTGAAAATACCATGAGTCAACAATGTAAATGCCTTGACTACCAGGCATCCTCACTTAGCAACAATGGCATGGAGGATTGGTACTCTCCGCTGGTACTTGGCAGCTGTCTAGGAGGGTGGCTCTCTGCTGCTTCTCAGTCCTGTCGGAAAATAGGACCACATAGTACTTGCCCAAGAAAAGACTGAAACTCTGAAGAATTAATTTCTGCTGATTGCATGTTGCTTTTGTACGATGGTAAAGGCGAAACATCATAGTTGAACCACAGAAATTAAGAATAATTTGTAGATATAGTAAACCAAATTCAAGTTATTTGTTTAATTATTTTATAATGTGGTTGAGGTAGCTCTGTAAAAATTTCTCCTTAATGTATGACTTAGCTGTTTTTGAGGAGTTTTTTTTCTTTTCTTATATAAAAGAAAACCTTTTTCTTTCTTCATATAAAAATTTTATAGTATTATTTTATATTTAATATTTGAGGCTTTAGTATCTTGGACTCTATCACTATTGGTAACTTCTTAAATAATCTACAGTTCATTTGGTTTTGGGAGTTTTGTGGAAATAGCTATCTTCCTTTTATAATAGTGTGGTGGTGGCAGGTAACATTTCCCACAGAGCAGATGGACTCAGACAGAGAATGGTTGGAGTATCGTCCCACAGCAGTTCTGCCATCCCCACCGTTCTCTTCTGTGGCCTCAGGGCCTGGGCATCAGGACAAAGCCTGGCCCTACTCATCAGGAAACTTATTCCTTCAGCCTTTCACAGTTGCAATGGTCTCCTCTGCTGCTCTGGCTATGGGATATGACCCCTTTGTCTGCCCTAACCAAAGTCAGTGCCACAACTCAGCTGGTGAAGGTATTTACACCACCATCTTCACCCCCAAAAAAATGTATAAAGGCATAAGGAAGGCTATAAGGTAGAGACATTGAGATAGAGTTTCAGGGGCTTTCAGGGTTTGAGGCAACAATATTCTCTCCTTTGCAGCCAGCACAACTTTAGAAGTCTAGAAGAGCCGGGTACCCTTATTAGAGCCTATGGTTTCCATAGAAAGAATGCTATCGAGTGATGTTTCTGAGTCCCCTTCAAAGAACTGCTTAGTTGCATAAGCAACTTTTCCTCCTTTCTGTTTTCTCTTCGGCACTGTAAGAGACCCATTTGGAATGGCAGTAAATTAAGTTGCACCATGGACTAATTTGCAACAGGCTGGAAGCAAGTTGTCTTGGTTTCAGATCTGTTTACTCTGGATTCTGAGCAGCTATAGGGAAAGTCCAGACCAGTTACTAAGCAGCATCTAAGTCCTGGCCCAGGCAGCTGATCAGGAGGTGTGTGCTGTCTTTCAGGCATTGGAGAGAAAGGATAGCTTCCTGTATAAGAATGCCCTAGGGATTTAGGAATTTGAGAATCTTTTGTAAAGAGACAATACTTTGTACTCAGTGCCAGAGAACAAATATAGCTTAGTGGGGTGTTCCAACCAAAGTCCTGTGGAGAAAAGAATATGAACAGGGGTGGGAGGGAGAGGCCTTTTAGTTCAATGCCTTCAGCACTGACATCCAACGCCCAAATGGGAAGCAGTGGTGGTCTGGGATAGAAGTAGGACACAGGTAATAACTTAGCCTTTAATGTGGCTGTTAGGTCATGCACCATCAAAGTACTTAGGATAAAGACTCACCCAAGGAATGGATACTCCTTTTTGCTTTTATTTATATGCTGAGAATTTCACATAATATATTTTGATCATAATCTTTCCCCTTCCCCAACTCCTCCGAGATCTTCCCTCACCTCAAGACCCACTCAACCTTCAAGTTCAATCTAAAAAAAAAAAAATTAAAAAAATCAAAAAGAATAAAAAAAATCAAAATAAAAATGAGAACACGGCGGAGAGCATGTTTTATTTTTCTGATTGAACCCTAATAGCATTAAAGAAATAGGCCCATGATATGATAAACAGGGTTACATAAAATTTAAAAGTTCTGCAGGTGCACACGCATGCGTGCACCACTGTTGCTGCCACCACGACCACCACTACAGTCAGCAACAACAGCTAAAACGTCAAGTCTGATTTGTGTTGGCTCGCTATTCCTGTATATCTGATGGAAAGATCTTGAATAGTTTCTTAACCTAGTGTATTTTTTTTCCCTGCCACAAATTAAGGATGGATGAATCAGTTGCAAGGAGTGTGAAGCCGCGCAGTGCAAATCAACTCCCAATTGTGGTTATCTATTAGCCTTTAACCTCTCCGTGTCAGGATGCACAGAACATGTTCACACCAATTGAACACATTTTCCAGACAGAGCTTCCCATGCCAAACGGCTGTCAAGAATCCAGCTTTCTCAAATCAGTAGGACCTCTTTCTATTCAAATTCCATTATCCCAGGAGCACCAAGACTTAGCTAAGCCCTAGGAGAAGAGGGCCTCATCAGAAGTCTCCTGCACTGGTTGGTTAACTCTATGAAAAAAGGAGCGGAGCTACTCTAAATGCATCCTGACCTCCCTGGGAAATGAATGCAGCCTGCCTCAGAGTCTTCACTCCTTAAGCTGCCCATGCCTGCTGCTTAGTCTAAAAGCCAGAATTAAGGGGCAAGAAGTGCAAAACCACCAGGTTTGGGGCCTTTGAAGATGTATTCTCTGGTATCACCTGGGGCTACAGATTTAGCACACACAAGGTCATGTCCATTCAGACCTTGTATGTCTCTGGCCAAGGAAGGAAGAAGTCATCAGCGTAAGCAAGGAAAGCGGCAAGAGTGATTTGAATAACAATCCTTCTTTCTGACAAAATGATGTATTCTATGATGTTAT
Organism: Rattus norvegicus; assembly: GCF_021556685.1. Classification (NCBI taxonomy): domain Eukaryota; kingdom Metazoa; phylum Chordata; class Mammalia; order Rodentia; family Muridae; genus Rattus; species Rattus norvegicus. The sequence goes on along the minus strand of NC_141549.1, from coordinate 10,977,971 downwards.
GCAAATGAAATAATGGGCTTTTTTATGTGAACTACATCAGTTTACATCCTCATTATTCCAAGGCTTTAGTGTTCAGCCAGGTAATGACAGTCATGGAAAGAGACCTGGGAACTTAGGGCTGCCTTCATTAATCTACCATAGGTAAGTGACCTAGTCAAACACCCCTGAATATGACCTAGGATTCATTGACTGCATTTACCTACAAACTGCCTGGATTCCAGCTCTGAATTCCTCATACCATGTTAAGCGTGATGGCAAATGCAGAAACAGAGGTTACCAGAGGACCTCTCTCAGGCAGAGATAAAGTTCTGTAATTAAGCCGCTGTTCACCACTGTGGAAATAATACAGTATATTGAAAAACGGTAATTAACTAAACTATCATCTGTGTAACAGCTTGTTACATGTGGGACTCATTAGAACTGACTTTGTTTGGAATCCAACAGTTCCTACTTAAGGTAAGCAGGAACAAAACTAGGGCTCAGGGACTTCCTGACTGACCCGGATGATTGTTGGAAGCATCCTCCAAGTACCATTGAGACCCACCAGGTAGTAATTGAACCCCAATGGACAGGAACAACACCATCCTCTTCGAGTGTGCTAACAATTGGGTTTGGGTCTGGGTGTTGTGATTGTATGAAAACAAAGAGGTTGAATTGCAAGACAAGAAAATGAGCCCAGGGGCTGATTGGTCACTCATTAAAGCATTGTGGGACAGTGTCCAATCACCTCCCCTACAAGTATTTCTTGGCAGGGAAATGAGAGGGAAGAAAAAAGCACTTTACCCAACAGATGGGAATGGCAGGACCCAAAGGAAAGAGCTGAGACTCTCCCAGTGGAGAGATAATGCTCAAGGTGACCCATGGAGTGCAGCACTGAGAACAGTACCCATGTCCACCTAGATCCAACACTGGTGTTCTTTCCTACCACACCAGGCTCACCTTCCTCACCATGGAAGGTTCTTGCACACCTTGATAGAAAAAGGATGGGCAGTTTTAATCCTTGGTAAGCTATCAGAAACAAACGCGGAGACTGAAAACTATAGTTTTCTAGATCTTCTTACTATGACCCAATGGAAGTTCCAGAATTAATCATCTCTAATAATGCAGCCAGAATTGAAAGCCATTGATCCAGCTGCAATGATTATACAACAATTTAACATTTAATAACATTTCCTTTATAGGAGGCCAGACTGTTTCGTTCACTCAATAAGTACATTTGAGCTCCTACAACCAGATGAGCTAATGTTCTTAGTAAAACATTCATCTCTGGTTCCTGGCATATAGAAAATGTTCGATACCTCAATTATATTCATCAGCCCCTAACAAGAGCTCCTGGGTTCCAGAGAGTGGGCAAAGCAATTCAGATGCAGAAGTAAGGAGGTATTGCAGGCCTTGAAGCAGAAGAGGTAAAAAGTTACCAATAGGAAAGGAGACGGGCAATGGTCACAGGCAAAGAAGGCTTCATCAGGGACCTGATTCTAAGATACTCAACCGTGTACAGGTGTTCAATGCCTTCTTACTGGCACTGGACTAACTGCTGTAATGCACTAAACTGTCTGACAGCTAGTATCAATTTTTAACAGAAGAAATAAGCCAGGGTTAAAGAATGCTTTTCTAGAATCTGACCCAAGGAAAAAAAATGAGTCTCATCCCTTATTTTTAAAAATGTTCCGGAAGATGTTCTGTAGAAATTAATGACTCTGTACATCTCGAGAAAGCCCAGTGTCCTTGCCCTGTGACAAGCCCGCCGATAGGAGGCAGTGGGTACAGGAATGCAGATGATTACGCATATGCCAGCCTTGTTTTCTGTCATTTCTGAGTTGTAATAAGGAAGCCTTCCTTAAATGTTGTTGACAAGGGTTAAAAAGAGAGTGTGCAATTTGTATAGCAAAGGAGTGGAGGTAAAGCAGGGTATGAAATTAAAGAGAAACCTCCCAGTCTTTATTCACCCCTAGGGAGGGCATCCACCCAGATGCTGGTCCCTAGGTCAGAAGAAAGGGGTTACTGCTACACTGTCCCTCTCTGCCCTCCATCAGCCCCCGTCTGCTATGGAAACATGGTGCAGGGCCAGCAAGACAGGGAGAAACCAGAATTCCAACTCGCAGCCCAGTGATGGATGAGTCATCCTTCACTCCTCGTGTCAGCTCCCATTTCTGCAGTTCTCATCTGTATTTCATGAATATTTCATCCTCAGAGCAACGACTCCACATCCCCCATAAATCTAGCGGGTGGCTCTTAGCTGCATCCCCGAGAGCTTGGTGCACTCACCTGCATTGGATAACTACATAATTGTCTGATTCCTCCGAAAATATATGAGCTCAAATGCACATGAATATTAAGAGGTTGATTGCACATTACTACTCTTCCCCCAAAAAGGTGTCTAAACTCTGAAGACATTGCAGCACAACCCATTAAACACACTTGGGCTCCACCCAAAGGCAGGTTTTCAGCTCTAAAGAAATATAGCCGGCATCCCAAAACGAAACATTCCAAGAGTTTCCAGATAGCCTCATCTAATTGTAATGCTGCTCCATAAAACATGGGCTGCAGCAAGGTGAAGGGGATCTAAATTAAATACCTTCATTATTTCACCTCAGTTTTACAGATATAATTCTAAACCATTGCCATTTCAGGTTCATCCTCTGCTCCTAGAGGACAGGCTCAAACCCCTCACCCTAGCATTGAGACACAGGAAGGAGACCCCATCCTCTGCCTTCAGACTCTTCTACTGGCTTCTCCTTCAGGCCCTTACTTCCTGTTAACCCTTTGTTTACCTTGTCCATAATACAACTTTCCCAGCTCATCTCCAGCTCAATGACTTCTACCGATTTCTCAGCTCTCCACACTAACATCCTCAAGCCCCAATAATCTTCATTGCTCACCCTAACACCATGGCCCTACTATGTGCTGGATAGGATGGGGCCCCTCTTTGGCTGTTACTGCTTATGGAGGAACAGCCCGATATAGAGGATGGAGGATGGTGAGCTATGCTGCAGCTGCCCTAAAGGTGAGAAGTATCCTGGGAGGGAGAAGACTGTCCAAGATTGCAAGGAAGCAAAGGAGGAATGTGGGATAAACTTCAACTGGAAGTTGGGGACCTATAGAAACCGGGGAAAGGTTCTCATGTAGCCCATTTGAATAGGAGGGGAAGGTGGAGAGCAGCTACTGTGCTGCCCCTTTGTCTTCTGCATTCTCCTGGACTGACAGCCAGGCAAGGAGGCCCACACTGTGGAAACACAAGCTGGAAGTGTATTCCCCTATATCAGAGGATGCAGATTTATGCAGAAGTGAGAAAGTAGGAAAAGGTGCTGGCAAGAAAGAGGCAAACAGTGTGTTCTTCCCAAGCAAGTCATCTTCTGTCTTCTCCTTTTGCTTGCACCTTCCAATTTTGTCTCTGTATCTATCTTGCTCTCTCTGACTCTGTCTGTCTGTCTCTCTCTATCACCCCCTCTCTCTTCTTTTTCTCCTGTCTCTCTTTTCTCTCTCTCTCTACCCTCTCTCTCTTCTCTCTTCTTTCTTCTTCTTCTTCTTCTTCTTCTTCTTCTTCTTCTTCTTCTTCTTCTTCTTCTTCTTCTTCTTCTTCTTCTTCTTCTCCTTCTCCTTCTCCTTCTCCTTCTCCTTCTCCTTCTCCTTCTCCTTCTCCTTCTCCTTCTTCTTCCTCTTCCTCCTCACCTTCTCCTCCTCCTTCTTCTTCTCTCTCTCTCTCTCTCTCTCTCTCTCACTCTCTCCTCCCCCTCTCTCTCTTTCTGTTTCCCTCCCTCTCTAATTCTGTATGACCACAACACTAGGGGCTCTAAAGGAATAAAAATGAAAGCAGACAAGGCCTCCCAGTTCAAAAACCACAATGAACTCAATCCCATGTCCCTGCTCACATCAGCCAAGAGACACAGATCCATGTCACTGAAACGGACTTATACAACAAACAATCCTCCTTTGCTCCTGACATATGGGAAATTGTACAGGGGAAATTAAGAGGCTGACTGAGGACAAAGCCATGACCTCAAACAAAACCACACAGGCAGGAATGCAATGGCTGAATCAATGATTCCTTTGCCTGTCCTGTCTTCCCTGCACCCATCCAGAGGAGCTCTGGGACCACCCAACCTGTCTGACTGAAGATGTTCTTGTAAGTAAAGATGTAGGGTCGTGATTGTTGGCAAGGTGTCCTGTGTTTGATGTCCAGGGAACTGATAGGATTCCACAGTTGCAGAAAACACTGGGGTCTTTGCTTATCTGCTCAATAGGAGGTCATGGTCCTTTCTGGAACTTTTTAAAAAATGTAACCATTTCCAAACTTAACAAAATACAATTTGGAATAGAGTCATTAACTGCTCTTTTCAGTGAGTTTTCCTTAAACTTCCCATCTTTCCCTCCTATACTTTAGGATTGACAGGAGAGCCATTAGGGTAAAGACAGACTTTCTTCCCTCCTTCCCTTCCTCCTTTCATTCGTTCATTCGTTCGTTCCTTCCCTCCCTCCCTCCCTTCTTTTCCTTCCACGGAGATTTAGGAAGGCCTGAGGGGAAGACAGATGATGTCAGGAGGACACTTTGGTGCTGACTCAGCAGTACCAGCCATCCACAGGAAAAGCACCAAGCTTACTGCCTGAAATGTGAGTGGTGAGTCCAAGGGGCAGGGGATCATCATTGCCTTCCTCCTCAGGGACTCCCTTGTGGATTGATGGATGAGAGAACAGTCAGCCAATCATGGCCAATCTCAGAAACAGGTGCCAGGCTGAGCTGCTGCCGCTGTGCAATGGTAGCAGTTCTCAGCTCCGACCAGGCTAAGTGAGATCATCCCGCTCTGCCCTCTCCTGCCTGCTTGTATTTCCTCCCTGGTTTATTTTGCTTTTCTCCTTGCTCTCCCAGCTCTGAAGCCAATTAATGAACCTGTGTTACCTTGGCCTCCAGTAAAAACAAAACAAGGAATATCAGGCAAAATTCTGAATCAGGACTGCCTTTAGACAGAATGCCGTTGCTTTTATGACTTCCTATTTAAGATTTATCTCCAGGATCTCTGCAGAATTTCTAAGCTGAAGTCTGATTGTTGATGAAGCCAGGGTGTGTGCAACAAGCAGCGACTAGAAATGGACGAAGAGCCTAGGCTTTCTCATAGATGCCTATGTGTATGTTTCTGTTGGCGGAGGATCAGCACAAAGTGGCACTTTTTGACACCTCCTTTAGGGGAACTACCTTACAGGAGTTCATTTCAAAAACAAAATCAGAAAGTGGCCTTGAAGAACAAATAACCCAATAGGATGCACATGTCAAGGGACAGAATCAGCACTGGTTGGTGTCACAAAGTGAGAGAAGTACCCAGAAGCTAGAGCCTGGACAGAGCATCAGTATGTCCCATGGTGGCAAGGCTACACCTTGTGAAAACAAGGGTGAGAGGAAAGGCAGTGCGACAAGGGACTCAGGGAAGCCTTCCTGGGGTCACTGGGCCTACTGCTCTGTGTGAGACACCAAAGAGAACCAAGAAGGAATGCGGGCTCCTCTCTTACCCTACAGGTGGTCTCTCCAGGTCAGGGTGGAAGCACATGAGCGGGGCAGGGTGGGGAAGGGCTCTCTGGTGCTGCCCATGCTGTACCTGCTCTATAGATAAATACAGGACTTTAGTGCCCTTGGCCGGTCCTTTGGCACTTTGTTCAAACATGTAAACATCCCTTACATTTTCTCTATTTATTTAAAAACAAAATGAAGTATGACATATTCCCCCAATATCAAGGCTGCTGTGTCCAGACAAAATGACTCAGATAAATACCATCTGGAAGAAAACCACCCACCAAATAAATGGCCCAGGGAGACACCCTGCCACCGGACATGGCGAGGCTATGAAGACACCAACCTCTTTGGGGGTCTCCTGGTGGCACCGGTTGCTGTTCCACCACAACTCTAGAGCAGCCACGAGGCAGGCGAGAAGGAGGCCAATGGCCAAAATGCAGAAGACCCCAGCGAAGCTGTGCAGCTTAAGGGATTTACCATCAGTCTGTGCACTGGAATGGCTGGTGAGGTCGCAGCGGCCTGTGTGTGGCCACCACTTCTGCTTGAGCACATCCAGGTCCCCTGTGTCTTGCAGCTCCAGGATCCTGCAAGACACAACACAGGTGAGCCATAGCCATTGACTTCCTCAGCTTAGCTATCTGGCCCCATCACTGGCCTGCCGTGCTTACTGTCATCATAGCAAGTCTCAGAGTCCACAGTGTGCTCTACACACTGCCTGCACACAGACTGCTTTTCTGGGAACATATAATGACATGTTTTTCCTCTCCCTCCTCAACCAGTGGTTCAGTGATGAAGCTTATTAGGCTCCTCATGTGGATTGTAGAACGAGTTCTCAGGATAAACTTGGGACACACAGAAAAGAGTAAGGCAAACCCCAGAATGCACACCTAGCATCTTCACAGTCATAAAACTGCTATCAGTCAAAGGTTAACATCTGAAAGTCACACATCTTGAACTCCAGGGTCTGAAATCCAAAATACTTCAAAATCTGAAACTTTTTGAGGATCTATATAATACCACAAATGGAAAATTCCACATCCATTCTCTTATATGTCAATAAAATAAACTTTGTTTATGCAGAAACTTATTTAAAACATTATATAAGATTACATAAGGCTATATGTATATAATACATATGAAACATAAATGAATTTCATGTTTATACTTAAGCCCCATAAAATCCAAAATCTTAAAACATGTTTTGTCCCATCCAATTTGGAAAATAGAAATTCCACTTTTCTGTCTTGTCTGTCCTAGTAGGATTCCTGTTATCCTTTCTTATTCCATTTGGTTTAAGAAGAGTCTGCATTGAACGATGCTCAATGCTGCTAAGCTTATTGTCTAAAGATACAAACACCAGCCCTAAAACAATGAGGCCCACAGTGTAATGACATTAGTTGTGGCAAACAGGAGGAAATGAAGTAGAAGTGCCAGGAAGCCACACATGTCAGGGGTTCTAAGCTGGATGCTTAAAGAGGAGTTTATGAGGAGACAAAGGCACAGTGAAACTAAAGGAAGATGAACCATGAAGTGTCTTGCGGTCGTCTAGTTGTCTCTGATGCAGCGTGTAGCTATACTCTTACAAGATCTTTCTGAATCCTTAATGCCAACCCTCTGGAATTGATTTCCATTGTGTTATTTTACAGAGAAGGAGATCAAGGCATGAAGAGGTGAAATACTTCCCATGGTCACTTTGAGGTTGATATCAACTGATACAGGAATATGTGTCAATATTCTGTCTGTTGCAAAGGGATAATTGTAATTAAGCAGCTACAACAGAGAAGTAGAGAGGAGAGTGAGGAAGAGTGAGGCATAGGATGAAGACAGTGAAATGGGTAGTCTGAGGTGCGATCTCTACCCAAGGTGAGTGAGGGAGTCTGGGTGCATAATGGTAGGACAATTCCTCATGGTGGCAGCTAGTATCACTGTGGTGTTTTGTGACTTCTTGGGCTCTACACAATGAACCAGCCAGATATAACTGGTAGTTTCCAGATTCAAAGTAGGGAAGCCTTTCTATTTGAAGAGTAGTCCTTGAGTCTAGTCCATGGAGATGTATTTAGCTCATAATTCAGTGACTTCCTTGAGTTCTGGGTATGTGCAGTTAGTGAACAGCAGAAGTTCAATTGGATAGTTGTGTAGTCTCTGCCATGGATCTAAATCTACAGGTCTGAGTCTGGACCTGCATACCATATATGGGTCTACATCTTAAGAACAAAAAGGGCACCAGCCTGAGAGTACCCCTGGATGTGTCTGTATCATGGATCCATCCTGTAGTAGCCCCTTACTATCAGGGAAGGACCTGGCTAAGAACAGAGTAGGATTTGACCTCATCTGTGTTATTAGATGAGGGCCAAGTTCCACTTAGCCTCATAGATCCATGGTTCCCATTTTACTGAATAGAGTAGCAACTTTCCATGTTTTTCCATGTGCAAGCTTAGTAGATATCAAAACAAAAGCTACTTGTTAGCAGATATTTATTCTGTCAACGAATGTGTGAATGTATTGTTGAATAATGAAAACAAACTGAAGATTAAAAGGGCCCTGGTGAAACTATAAAAATATCCAGCAAATAATTCAGGGCAATGATAATCCCAAAAGGCTTAGAATGTGACCATGCCCAGAACACAACAGGATTTACAGGTACATTTGTGTATTTTGTTGCTGTTTTTGGAATGTCCCTGAAAATCACACCTCTCTGTAATTGTGTGTGGCATGATGAACTGAGCAGCTACAGAGTCCTTCTAACTATCATGCATGGCATTACTCAGGCCAGGAAAACTGCATGTGGCCTTTGTTAAGTCTCTGGTGGCTAAGAAAAGAAGGGTGAGCTTAGTGTACGTTACAGAAGCTGATATGCAGATGTACAGGGCTCAGGAGGAGGCTAGTAGCTGAACTCCAGAGCTTTGTATTTATAAATACAATTCTTTACTGATGGAGATTAGTTTTAATCCAGACTCTGAACCTCTCAACCCTAACCCCCTCATCATCAATATCTGAGAATAAAGGTACTCATTTTTAGTGTCCATTAGGTTATAATCCAATGAGTACAGTAACAGCATCCATAAAAGCTAGTTAGTAGTTGTGTGGTCAGATGGCCATAATCATCAACTTCTTCTTAGGTCACTCTTTGCAAGAGCTACCTCTTATTGAGAGAACACTGTAGGGGCAAATCATTCATACTGCTTCATCTGCCTAACTGCATGCAGAGCAACACTTAATATATCTGTTTTATTTCCTGAAGGCCTCAGCACAGAATCTACCTGATTTGCCCAAAGCTGTAATTAGAAAGGATCAATGGTTTTCTTCAGCTCTGGGCCATTAGTGATCTGGGAGGCCATGCTCTTTCTGTAACAACTTGCTATTATCCAAAGGTCAAGTTCTGGCCTGGGAGATACTAAGACCTGGGACAGTCTGTAGGGCCTGATCTCTTCACACTCTGTCTAGGGAATGGTTCTGATGCCTAGATTGGGAATCTGTATGTGAACACTGAAGGTCCAGTTCCCAAATGGTTCTTGATCAATCAAGAAAGTTGCTAGTGGCCAATGAGCTGGGCGGAATAGGCAGGACTTCCAGTTTTCCTGCAGGCAGGCTAGCAGATGCAGGAAAGGAAAAGGATTAGCCAGGATTCATAGGGAGAAAAGCCACCAGTCATGTCAGTAGAGTGCCTATTGGCTAATTTCCCTACTGAGTCTAGGGAAGCAGTCAGGAGGTTAGAAATATAACTAAGCTGAGCATAGATTTAGGGTGCTAAGCTAGGAGTGAAAAGAAGGGTGCAGTAGCCGGGGAAGCTTAGAAGAGTTCAACCATTAAGCTAAAGCAATATAAAAATAAGCTACAGTGTGTGTGTGTGTGTGTGTGTGTGTGTGTGTGTGTGTGTGTGTGTGTGTGTGTGTGTACCTGGGTGGGGCTGGTAGCTTGGTCTGCCTGGAGCTTAAAGTGGAATAGCAAGAAATATACATAACATTTCTGGGCAACATCAGGTGGGCTGCTTAAATTTTCTGACCTTTTCTCCTCATAATTGTATGTATCTTTTATGGCATGTCTTATTTCAGGAAGAATATATGACAATTTACAGGAAAACAGAATAAAAAAAACCAACAAAATATGATAGTATTAATGTAGAAGCAACAAGTCATGGGTACAAAATGCCTTCAAGAATAAGGCTAACCTAATGTGCACTATAACAATTTATACTCCTACTTATGAGGAACCAGAGTGATAAGAGCCATTTCCTGAGGCCAGTTTTTCTATTTTCTAGACAGATATAATTGCAGGTGCTTTCCTTTATTCAATGGTTGTGGAGCCTGCTACACAGTAGGTGCTCAAATAAATGGCTATTAAGTTGCTAAATGTTTATTGACTGCCCACTCTGCATCCTGTGGTCTGCAAAACTGTTACAACACATAACACACACCATATACGCTTACATCTACATCCTAGCCTCTGTCAAAGCAAGCAAATAGCTTGACTCCTAAAATGAAGGGAAAGGAAACCACAGATATTCTAGATAAGCCTGGAATCTACTACTTATACAATGCAGACCCTTATTCAAATGGCACAGTGTGTTGCCCTCTGAAGCACCCCACTTCATTTTTCTGAGGCACAGTCAAGATAAAGACAGCTCACAATGGGCTTGCAATATGCTACAGAACCTCTTCTAGAACTAATAATAACAGAAAGTTAGAAATAAAGACTGAAACATTCCCCTAAGAGGCAGATGCCTGCCTGTTAGAAGGAGGGATGTGACCAGTTCTTGGGGAGGCTATGCCATGGAAACACATGACAATATTGCAGAAGGTTAGAACAGTCCTCTGAATACATAATCTTCTGATATAACTAAGATGGAAAAATTATTTCTTGCAAGAAATACATAGACCCTGGGAAGTTCGCATTTTTTATGGTGATGACTGCTATGGGAGGGAGACCACATGCTGGCTGTGGTCTTTAACCAATGCAGCCACATAAAGAATATCTAAGTCCTTCAGCATACAACACAGCTATTGGTAATAGAGGGGAGCAACACCACTTCTCCTGACTCACCTCTGTCTTCTCCACCTTGAGGATTTTCACTTTTCCTTTGACCCAATTCGGTATTCCTAACTGCATTATTGCCCTGAGTCTATCTGACAACACTATAGAGACTCAAGCTTCCTAGTCAACATCTGCTTTCTTCTGTTCCTAGTATATTGACACTTATTTCCACAGACTTACAGAAGTTAGAGGCTAGCTCAGGGGCCTCTAACTTCCCACTAATGGGTCCCATACATCCATGAGCACTGTCTTGAGACTCATCGGCTGTTTGGGTATTACTGTTCCACTCACCCTATGGACTGCCTTACCATCTGCTCTACAAAGTTGTTTGCAGGTTGATGGTCTCTGCAATCACCCTGAAAGTCCTATCTATTAAAAATCAGCATGCATAAACTTCAGAAATGCCATTGTATTCTGAATCCCAAAGAGAAGCCATCATTTTTCACACATTTAATTTGAAGAGCTGAAAGATACCTCTTTCTCTCTTATCACTGTTCTCCACTTCAGAGGGCAAAGCAAGGAATGGGATGTGTGCTTGAAGTTCTGGAGAAAACCTAAAGCCACATTTACCTTAGCTGTTCCTATACCCTCACCAAGTTTCGCAAGCACAACACTGACTACATTGGTTGCAAACCTTACTTCTCAGACTTCTTTGGTGAATCTGATGCTTAGCTGATCCTGAGGAAGAGGATCCAATCTATAAATCTAGAAAAGGACAGGTGGTAGGGTTTGCAGGTCCAATAGTAACATGGTCCAGTGCTGGACTGGAACTCAGGAGAACTGGGTGCAGAAAAAGCATAAGGTACTGAGCTTTCTCCCTTTCTCCCTGGATTACAGGTTAGAAAGCAGGTGGTCTCCAACAATTCTCCTGGATCCATCTGGACATTCTTGAAGTGGATAACACACAAATGCTGCAACTCATGTGTTAATCAGGCAACTGGTGGTTATCCCTTAGCTTGGCTCTGAATGGACTCCTTTATGACAACGTTCCTGCCCTCTCTTGTTGGGTTTTGATGAACCAACGCAGAGCCTTCCCTTAGAACTTCCTCAATCTCCTCAATTCTAATTCCTTCCTCAGAAGGATGCCACATCACAGATATGTCCAATCTGAGGGTCTGAGGCTAGACCTCTTAAGAGGCAAAAGCCTTGGCTAGTAAACCTGCTGCAAGAAAATGGGCATTGAGTTTATCAATAGCCTTCAGTTCTACCCTCTGTGCTTAAATCCAGATTATTCAGACCATATAAACTGATATGACAAAGAACCAGCATGGAATAAGGAGATATTGTTATTCTAAGGAAGAACAGCAGTTTGGAACTTTCATGGCCAATAGTCTAGACCTAAGCAGACTCAAGAGACAAACTCATACCAACGATCACATGGGAAATGAAACACAAGGACAAAGTACACATGCTGTATTGGTTTCTGATAAAGACATCCATTTAGTTCAACACAGTTGAAAACTTCCTGTCTACTTAATCATCCCTCCTCTTTCTCTGCAATGCTCCTGTGTTTCCCTAATATTAATGAGAAGAAATCAGAACTAATTAACTCTCAGAAGATGGCACAGAAACCCAGAAGCCTACTTTTGATGTGGGGAGAATGGGGAAGAAAGGAAATGAGAGCTTGGCTTCTCCTAACAACAAAGGGCCAGGTCCATCTCTTGCCCCAGAGGATAGCAGCATTTATCTCATTCAACCAGGAAATGTGATCCAAAGTCCACAGGCCCCATCAGGTCACTGTGATGCAGATGGAGACAGTTTGCTTCTCTGACTCTCTTACTTTGCATCTCCACATGGATGACTCACACTTTGAAAATATACTTAAAAAAAAGAGATTGTTCGGCTTCCCAAGATCCCACTTATTCATTTATCTGACCAACTCCTATGTGTCTCAGCTATCAAAAAGTCCTTCTGGGTCCTTTCAGATGCCTTCTTCCGCCAATCCAACTCCTGGTACACTGCTTGACCCTGCACTGATATCATCTACATATATCATAGTTCCATCCACAGTACTGTCTTCCTACAAAGAGACCATGAACTTCTTTCCATCCTAGTACCTATGCAGGGCCCAGGAAAAGATATAGAGAAAGACATAATGGTCCATAACTAGTACTTAGGAAGATGGGAGGAGTAAATGCATTGATGATAGCTGCCAAGGCTGCTGGAATTGTCTTGTTGTGCCTACCTCTGGGAGAAGAGGTCCCTGTAGGGGCTGCCATGTTGCAGGGCAATCCCATAGCCCTTGCTGCTGATGCTGTTGCCGATGACAGTCACTGAGCAGTCGTCATCTGTCAGGGCTGCATACTCAACCACGGCCACATCCCACAGAAAGGCGTAGTTCCCCTTCTTTGCCTGAAAGACCCAAATCACCATGAAGCCCAGCATGGCTATGTAGCTACAGAGTTTCAAGCAGTACAACATCTCAATAGTTGGGTTGCAGGGACTCCTCTAAGTGGTGCCCCTCATACTATACAATGAATTATCTTAGCATTTTTGATGTGTAAATACACCACCAATTGAAACCATTCATCCTAGTAGATCCATCTATAGTTCATAGAGCAGGTGGAGAGAATGAGCTAGAGGTAGGTCACAGTGACATTGACCTGCTTCTCAATTTAGTACACTCACCCCTGGGGAGAGCAGAGAGGAACATTTGGGGATTAAGATTACAGACCAGAGCTTTAGGGGGCACATAATACCATGTGGGTGGGGAAAATATAAATGCTGAGGGGACCGTGATGTTTTTTATAAATAACCTCCCGACTGCTAAGTCTTGCTTGCCATAAACAGTGCCTCTAGGTCGCCAATATGGAATACCAAGTAAAAGCACGTGTCCAGAGTTTGCTAGGCACAGGAAGAGCCCATTATGGAGTAGGATCTGATGGTTACAAACATGCAAGGCTTCTGCCACTTGTCTTTCACCGCATTTACATGAGCATAAGTATATGCACTCATGCACAATGTACACGCACACATGCACCTTTTAATTTCTCCGTTTCTGGCAGAGGGGATTGAACCAGAACTTTGCTGTGATGTCTAGGCTGGCTTTAAATCAGATCCTCTTGCTCTAGCAAGAGCAGGTTTCCAGCCACAATACTTCCATACTGAGGGATGGTGGCAGATTCTCCCACTGGGAATCTAACTGCATCCCTAGCTGATCCCCCCCAAACCCTTCCACAGCAGACATTCAGTTCTATCTTGAGCAGTGAATCTAAATTGGACTAAAATTTGGGCACTCGAAAGGAATGTGAACGGCTTTTCTTCTTCCAAAGAGGCATTGTCACTTGGCTTTCTTAAAACATTGCACAACACTTTAATGTATCGGAGGGCCTAGTTTCCTTTCTCTGTTGAACACAGTTTCTTCTTGCCCTGTTGTCCCTCCCTCGATGGCTCACATTGGATGCTGTAAAGCATGGCTGTAGATTTGGTAATGGGGCTGAAGCATCATAGACAAAATTAAGCCAAGTAGGCAAGCTGTAGGCTTCTTGGTACTGTCCAAGGCATTGTTCCAGTTCCTACCTTTGTTGGCTTTTCATTTCCTCTAAGCTTCTTCAGGAAGCAAATGGATGCTAAAAATCAGACTTTTATTTCTTAGGATTCTTCTTTTTTCCTTTGGGTGGGGGAGGTTAGGTTTTGAGAAAGGATCTTACCATATAGGCCAGGCTGGTCTTACGGCATGATCGCCCTACCTATACCTCCCAAGTAGTGAGAGCCTAGGCATCCAACACCACACCTAGCAGGATGCTTCTATTCTCAAGACCCAAAGTCCCTATAACCCAAGCTGTCTTATTTCCGTGGCAGATTCTTTCCGTTAGAAATAGTTGTGGACAGAATATGACCTTCTGCACTGGAAACTGGCTTCTCGCAGCCTTTCACACAGCCTTGTAAGAAATGACACACACCGGTGTCACACACTGCCTGTCACCTGCAGCACCATTCAAATATTAATACCAAGGCCTCATTCCTTGGTCAGTCCAATCTCAGAAGTCTTAAAGGACTTTAATCCAGGTTGCAAAATTACACACATCTCTCTCCCTCCACACAGGAAGATAACAGTCTTTGTAATTTTCCCCTGCTGGCAAACAAGTTTTCCCATGAAAAGATATAAATTTTCAACCTCTAGTACCAAGTTTCTCTGCAAAATGTTGACTTATGACCTAATATTTGGCTTCAGTCGGACTAGGGAGCATTTCACATCCATGCTTGCAATTCAACATGACAATCAGACACGGTTATTTGTACGATTTCAAAAGGGCATGTCATGTTGAAGGAAGAATTAAGATCAGCTTTCTATCTACTTCTCAAGTGATGTTTCCCAAAGGAAAAAAATGAAATAAACTGGCTCAGAGCAACTGGAAACTGACTTCAGAATAGTCCCTGTGGTCTTTCAGAGGGGTGGCTGGAGTCCCTCAAGCCACAAGTCCATGAGCATGCCGTGTGTAGACTCACAGATAGGCAAGCACAGCCGCAGGGGGAAAGCCTGCATCTACAGCCCTATTGGACTAGGCTGCACAGAACACAATATCTGAAAACCATGCAGGCAATGCCCCTGCTTCCACTCCAAGCTACACACTAAGGATTTTCTCTAGAAGTAAGAAGTTGCCTTCTTGAGCAGATGGGTGATCCCAAATACACACCATCTCCATTTGTAAACAATGACCAAACTAACCACTGTTTTTCTTGTTCGCTTGAGGAAACATGGCTAGACACTTGCTATGACAGGACCCAATTGCAAAGGGGCAGGCAGAATCTGTATCATCCTATAGAACATATTCTTAATGCAAAACAAACAAAAACAAAAAACAAAACATTAAAACCTTTCTGCCATCATCAGTACCCCAGAATTCTCTGGCCCATGTCTCTTAGCCCCTCCCCCAGTAAATTACAGTACCAAAATTTCCCCTTAAGGAGGATATTTTGGACCTTGACGTTATCTCCACAATCTTTCTGGTGCATCACCAAGGCTATATGAGACACAGCTATCTTCAATGTGTCTAGTTCAAATGTTTAGAGAGAGGGATCAGCCAGTAAAATGTTTGTTGTACAACATTTTAGTTCAGTTAGTTCAGTTCGGGAACTGACTTCAGTTCCTGAGCACTCGTGTAAAAAGTCAGGATACAACTGTAAGCACCTACAATCCTAGTGCTTAGGAAAATAAAGACAGGCAGTTCCTAGTGCCCTCTTAACCCACTTGGTGAATTCCAGGTCTCAGTGAAAGACTTTCTCTTAAAAAAATAAAGTTGAGAACAATTGAGAATGATACCTGTCGGTGATTTCTAGTAACACACACACACACACACACACACACACACACACACACACACACACATCTACATGTATCAGTGTCAAGGCATTCATAACAGTCATAGTTCTGTCACCTTCATGTCACCTCCTACTTGATCCTTTGTATATAACCTCCACCTTTTGTTTAAAAAGGCTAGGATACACTTTCTTGTAATGTCGGAAGCACTTTTGTTTGTCATTTGAGAGGGTTTTTATGTGTAGTCCTGAAACTCACTTTGTAGACCAGGCTAGCCTCTAACTCAGAGATCTGCCTGCCTCTGCCTCTGCCTCCTGAGTGCTGGGATTAAAGGTATGTGCCACCACTGCCTAGGAGACCCAATTTTCTACATACATTCTAACAATTATAAATCTACCTTCTTATTTGGTGTTATTTCTATACAAGCAGGGTTTGACCATATTGGGGACACCAAGTGTTTCAAGTTCCCGAACCTCCAAAGAACCAGGACTCCTCTCTAGTTCCTGTCCTTCCTGTGACAATCACCTTTCCTATGAAAGTTTTATTTGAATGTAAGATGTCCTTGCTAGGCGCATGCTTTGAACATTTATTTCCTAGCTGGTGGCACCATTTTGGGATACTTTGGAACCTTTCCAAGGTAAGGCTTTATGGAGCCATAAGTTACCACAGAAAGCCTTTGAAGGTTACGCACAGGCCCTGGCTCTTGGCTTGCTCTTCGCTTTCTGGCTCTCTGTGATGTGAATGGTAACCAGGACATGACTCCATCAATGAGTTTAAAGATTCTGTCATTTCACCCCGCCACATAGAACGAATTGTATCCCCCACCCCAAACTGAAGGCTAGATAATGTCCCTCCCTCAAGCTGCTTGTGTCAGATGCTATGATCACGGCAATGTAAAAAGTGACTAACATACCAAGCCAGGCTTTCTTTCCACTCTGCTCCCTGATTCAGCTATCTAGTCCAGCCTCAGGGTCCTGTCAAGTCTCTGGTTTCTTTGGGACAGTATGTCTATCACTTTCCCTCCACCTCCATCCTACGTGCCTGAGACTCCGTTTCTTAAATCTCTCATGCTAGGACACAACACCAATTCCTTCTTTCAATAAGGAATGTTTCAGACTCTGAGAAGAATTCATGGATGTAGGAATTTAGCCTGTTCCCAACTCTACCATATTCACATAGAAGATGAGCCCAGCCACCGCCCTGTCCTGTCCCACAGTCCCTACTCTAAATGTCCCCATGGATCTTTGAATTCACTATTTTCACCACTTTCTGCTTTTTCTTCCTTCTGCCTGTGTCCCTCAGTGTGGTCTTTCCCTATCCTATCAAAAGGCTGTGATGAGCAGCAGGAGGAAGCATCTGAAAACAGGCATGATGGGCTGTGAGCTGCTTCGAAGCTGAGTGTCGACATGACTTCGTAATGCCTAAGAGATCAAAGCGATACTACAGCTCTTGCTGTGTTTTTAACACAAAACCAATCCAAAAACTTTTCCACTCTTTTACTGGGCTGAATTACCTTTATCTGGCTGTCTATTTATAATACTAAATGTATTCTCAATTTCTAATCATTGATTTCCATGTATCATTCAGCTGCTGAAAAGCTGGGCAGCAGACAGGGCCCTCAATACACTGTGAGGTTCTTCCAGCCTTTGCCTCTAGGTGAAGCTTCCGTGGCATATGCAGCCAGCTCCCCAGTTTCTTGAGATACTGGAAGGCCATTTAGGATTAGGTCTGGAGTCCTGGGATATAAGTCCAAACTTCCTCTCAGTGCCGTAGAGGGGATTTGTAGATTGGTTTTTAAAAGGAGAAATGGCAAAGTTAAGATTGCCTTGAAATATAATGTGACTGCCTACAATATGATTGTTAATTAAAAATGACCAATTTTAGTGAAACTATTGAAAAATCAGATTGTCTTTCATAGTCCCTAGTATGAGAAAATGACTTTGGAAAGTAATGTAGCATCATATAATGGACATTTAGAGTTCTTATATCTCTTATCCTGGCAAATTGAAATTTAACCTAAAAAGTAACCCAAGTATATCTATGAAACATGAGAAATACTCATAGTTGAAAATAAAGTAAATGTGAATATTTTA
Source organism: Rattus norvegicus (assembly GCF_021556685.1). Taxonomy (NCBI): domain Eukaryota; kingdom Metazoa; phylum Chordata; class Mammalia; order Rodentia; family Muridae; genus Rattus; species Rattus norvegicus. The sequence goes on along the minus strand of NC_141549.1, from coordinate 10,960,084 downwards.
ACTATTCAATGTCAGGGAAATAATTAGTAAATGATGTCATGAATATGACATCAGTGCAATACACGCTTCAGTTCAAAGACTGGAGAAAAACTATGCACACAACCCTGAAAGTCGCAAGGATATTTTCATCCCATCTTAGCCTGCTTCTAAATATTTTGCCTACTATGTTTCCTTCTCCTTCCCTATGTGCAAACTTGCTTAATTAATTAGCACAAAATAACAATCATTGGCACACACATGAGAAACACATAGATGAGGTTGTTAGGGAAAGGAGGCAGAGTATCTTTGGCAAGCATTAAGGTCAATAAAGTCAAGGGCCTGTGGGACTCAAGCTATCAGAATGCCAAGCAATAAGAGGTGGAAGATAGAATCCTGCTCCTTCCCTGAGGTCCACTCCCTTCCCAAACTGCCTGAAAGTCTGAGCCTGCCAATGGGAACACAGACAAAGGGTTGACTGGCTAAGCCCTTACCATGTTCTTCCTAGTATTTCTCATAACATGATCAGTGACATTGTTGAGGAAGGCCAAGCATACAGACACAAACACAGGTGAGCTGCAGCATGGTGACCGGCTTGCTTGCCCCTGTCCACATTGGTAATAGAGATTGCATTGCTGTCCATTGCTCCTTGCTTCTATCCTTCCTGCAGCTCACCCAGGAAGCAAACTTTCAGAGCCATCGGCCTTCTCATTATGGTCTTCTAGTCCATCCTAACTGCTTAGAGAAGGGAGAGGGCAACCATTTGCTATTCCAAACAAGTAAGAATGATGGTGCTGCCAGCATCAGTTGCAATGGGATGAAACTGAGGGAAGCTGGGCATCTGTAGCGCCAGGAGCAAGTCGCTAGATGCCAGTACCTACAAGTCCAATATCTTTTGCCATAGAATTATCCTCAAGAGCAGAGTCTCAGTCCCCTTTTATAGATGAAGTGACCAGGACTCTAAAAATGTCTTATCCCAAACAAATGAAACATGAGGACAGGCCAAGCGGGTTCCAAATTCCTACAAAGACACCTTTGCTTTCTCTCCCCTGCATGAACCCAGGACTGTAGAAGAGATTCCGTAAGTCTATGCCCTTGAACAATCTCCTGAGGGAGCTGACTGCAGTTCACATATGAGTGTCTATGCATGTTTTTTCTCTAGCTTTTTAGACATCGATCCTTCGTGGAACTTTTGCCATTCTAGGAGAAAGAAGGACACAGGTGGGTACCATCCCTAGGGATTCTTTGGACACTTGCTGTATCTTCATTTGCATTAGCTATCTATCCATGGAACACGCTCCCTGCCCTTATCTGCATCCTTTCTATCTCACAGCCTGGCCTTTGCATATCTAAAGACTTAGCTCTTATGGCCATAGTCATACAATGGAGCTGCACTGCCAGCACAGCCTGAACCCTGGCTGCTGCTATACCTGCATTACACACCGTGCCAAGTCACAAGAGGCACCAGGAAAACCCAGAGACCATCTGCAGAGAAAAGGACAATTTTACAGCTTGCTGGTAGGAGTGTGGGCTGGCGTGATATTTCTGGAATGGCAATTTGGTGAAGAGAATTGCATGCTTTTCAAATCTGCATATGCAGCAGTTCACCCCTTTGAGATGTATTCTACACAATTACTTATTTGCTGAAAAGATGTTTGTACAAAAAAAATCAGAACAATGCTGTTAAACCTTCAAGAAACTGGAAACTAAATGCACATTACTTGAGAATCAGGTATCATTAAATGATGAAATATCTTTCTGGTAATGTAGTACTTTTTAAAAGAATTGAATGTTGAGAGAATTGTCCAGGGTAAAAAGGAAAAAAAAAAAGGAGGCAGCCCCAGGCCAGGCATTAGGCTGAGCTTCTGAGCCTAAGTACACGGATTGGATCCCAGGTGCGTGGCTTGCCAGCTGTGTGAGTGCTGATAAGTTCATTAACACCTCTGGGCCTTGGTTCTGCTAGATACAAAATGGACAGAGCTCTGATGAAAATTAAATACTTTAATATATATGATATGCTTAGGGCTTTGCTAAATGAGTTACGCCTAATATTAGAATATTCAGTGGAAAACAGCTTGTTACAATGGATGATATCTCTTTTCAGCGATTATGGCAAAAGACCATATTTGTGAAGAGTCAAATCCAGTACCAAATACTAACAATGGCATCTCCAGGTAGTGCCATTATAGGAGAACACTCAAGATTTTTTTTCTGTTGTCTATATTTGTGCAGTATAGCAAGCCTTTCTTTTGTGATTGTACGTATCCAAGAGGGTAATTTTTAGAAATTCAAAATCTTACATCTTGAGTCCAATGCAGTGGAAAGTACACAGTGCCAGAGTAAGCCACCTCCGCCCCACCACATTGCATCCAGCTCTGAAGTGAACCCACATTCTCAAATGCTGATTGCTTCCTATGAGACCTGCCAGTCATCTATCAGCTTCGCCAAGTCAGCAACACACGTTCTCTCTCCTCTTTGTGTGTGTGTGTGTGTGTGTGTGTGTGTGTGTGTGTGTGTAGAACATGTATGCACATGTGTGATAATGTGTACATTCAGTATGGGAGAACTGTGTGTGCATACATTTTAGTGTATGGGGAATTATGACAGTGTATACAAGTTTACATGTATATCCAGAGAGTGCCAAGTCGGCATGCCCTGTCTTCATACCGGAGTAAACAGGATGGAGCTAGACAAAGAGGTCTCACAACCAAAGGGGCAGCAGTGCATGGCATGTCCATATGGCTATGAATACAAGAAGGAGGCTTCCTGGAAATTTGGTCTTGATGGTCAGACTGAGCTTGTCTATTCCCTAGTCCAGGGGATGGAATAGTGGACATGTCCCAGGGCTACAGTCAGAGAAAGAAGCTCCTGCCAGTCAGGGGGTACTATTTCTGCCAGTGACTGTCCTTCCAGTGTTTGTACCTATATGTTCTGAGAAGCACCAATGACAGTAAGGAGCATGAATGGTAGAGAGGAGCAGGTGACTGACTGTGCATCTCAGTAAAGAACAGGATGCCTTTTCAACTATGTAGTCTCTTTTGGAGACATTAATTTTTGTTCTAGGGTCTTCAGTTTCTCCTAAAAAGCACAGCATAGGTATTAGTAGCAAGATTTAGACACACCAAGCAACACTGTGCTAGGTACTCACAGCCAGTCATCTGAGATCTTTGAGCTAGTGGTCTCAAGAGGAGGGCAAGGATGGCACTGTCCTCTCCCATAACCGTCACAAGTAAAATCAACACGGAAAGTGCCTGATGCATTAAAGGATCTGGAACAAATGTTAACACGTGACCCTGGTGAACATAATCATCACCAACATCATAGCATCAAGTTTGGGTCTTGATTAAAACACAATTGCCCTGGGATAAATAACACTTGAAATTGTCCTCCATCATCCACCTGGTAAATTAGAAAGACTATTAGACTGGGTTGCAGTCTCAACCCAATTACGGACTCATTATCAATTTATGAAAAGGAATAGCCTAGCTAGCCTTTAAAGTCTTCTTCAGCTTCAGCATCTTGCAAGTCCAGGTTACAGGCAATGGTTCCCTAAGTGTCTTCTGGAGGCCAGCAGCACCAGGACTGATGGGAGAAGTTATGAGATTTAAGCAAATTAATCAAAAATATCAATTTTGTATCTCTCTTAAAGAAGATTTAGAAAGAGGAAGAACATTGCAGCCTTGTATTTGGGGTGATAAGTAGAGAAAGATCACAGACCAGAAATGGTATAGAAAAATCACACCAGCCATCTTATTCCAGGAAGATTCTCTGCCTACTTCTTTCTCATTCATTCTCTTATTGCAAAGTTATTATAAAATCCTATGATACAGACTGCCCATTTTCCGTCAAGAAATTTGAGGCTTAGAAAAAAACTGTTCCTGAAAGTCAGAGAATCCACTATTGTCGGAGATGAAATTTCTCCCTAGATGTGCACCAAGAATAGCCTTTCTCTCATCCTTCTCAAAAATTTAACCCTAGAAGCCTCAGAGAGCCACTTGAAATCCCTTCAGTGAATGGGCTGTGTTCTGATGGCTTTTTTGCATCCACTGTGAGAGTCTGAGCAAAGCGTTATTAGGGATGCCTGTTTCTGAATTTTATCCTAGGCTGTGTTCACCTGTGCTTCTCTTGAGAACCAAGAAACTGAGAAAAGGCTTACCACAATTCCAAGAGAAGATGCAGGTTTTGTACAAAGGCAAAAAGAAGACTCCTCACTCAAAAGAATCAATGGCTCCTGCTCTAACATCTACAACTGTCTACTGTCATCAAAACTGTGGGTTGGACAATAAACATGTTTCTCAGGAGGACAGGAGGATACATTGCTTTCCAATGATTTGTCAACATTTTAAAATGTCCAAAGACCATGATAAATAACAATCTAACGTGAGCTATTCCATGGGAAAATATGAGTCATCTAAAAATAAGGTTAGATGGGTTCGCCTAGATGCAAACTAGAATATAAAAATAATATAAGGGTTGGGGATTTAGCTCAGTGGTAGAGCACTTGCCTAGCAAGCACAAGGCCCTGGGTTCGGTCCCCAGCTCCAATATATATATATAAATTTTAAAGGAGTATGAGCAGAACTACTCCAAATTAGTGAACACCACTGCTCCCAGTAAAAATGGGTAATTACATGAAAATCTGTGCCAGGCATGGGCCCCCTTCTTCTCAGCTATTGGTTAGAGAGGTTCCAGAGGCATTAGAAATAGTACAAGCTACCACCATTGTTTTTTGTTGCCCACACTGACTAGACACTAAGACCCTATCTGTGGTTGAAGTCAGCACACATTTTGGCTACAGGACACAGAGATATACATTTTGACCTAACCCTACTGGCTAATTTTCAAAGTGTTAAAAATGTTATGCAGGCTGCTGGGCAAGAAAAGATATCAATGGTCTTATGAGGTGCTGAACCCTGCTTGCCACAATTTTGACCCACCAGGCAAGATACATCCACCAGTATATAAATAGCAAGTCTCTGCTCCTCAAAAAGGAATTCATAAATATGGGCAAAGGCCAAGGCTAGAAAAGTCAGGAGCACTAGGAGATATCATTGATGTTGTTTCTCTACATGATTGTGTTGCCAAATTGCCGTCTAAATGTGTGTTTTTATATTCATAGATCTGTGCTGATTCCGACCTTGCTCGCTGAAGCTTATTTCAGTGGGTGGGGGTTAATAAGGACTTACTACTGTTCAAGGTGCTGAGAGGAAATGACTGGGAGTACTCTGCCCTAGATGGGACTTATATATCCATCCCTCCACCAAAAGCTCAGGAAAGGTCTCTGAGGAGGAGAGGGAAGAATAGAAAGCGTCAGAGAATGGGAAAGAGTGTGATGAAATGCTCTCCTAATGATGGCACGGCTCCTGCACAAATGAACTCATAGTAGCTGTTAATACATGTCTCGGACCTATACAAGGTCAATATAGTCAAAATTTCCAGCAAGGTTCTGAGGAAGACCTCCCAAATCCCCGTGTCTGGCTGAGAAGCTACTAGCAATTGATGACTGCTTGGAGAAAAGGAGTCACTTTGCATGAGGACTGTGGCCACTGGTGAGTCCCCATGCCAGTGTATACACAGGCAATACAACTGGTGTTTCAAACCAGTAAATAAATAAATAACACATGCAGAATCAGGGAGAAGGATATAATGGTGTGAGGTCCTGAGAGGAGTTATAGAAGAGAGTCAGGAAGGATTATGGTCAAGATATATTGCATCAGATTATCCACCTAGCCACATCTCCCACCTTTTTCTCCAGGGGTATAGCCATTGAGGCTCCCTGACCCTCCTCATACACATATCCTTCCCAGTCCACACAAACTAAGTCAGGTCCCATATACCGTGCCCTGGATTTGTCTGGCTATCATGCATATGCCCCAGTCAACCTCTAGACATCCTCCAAGACCACATTACCTGCTACCAACATGCAGGTCCTCCCCATACTACATCTAATCTCCCCACCCTTAAGGTCAGACATATCTCTGTCCAGGGTCTAGTCTAGTGATTCTGCCTGAGCCACCCTCCATGTCCCTTCTCTCACCCATCATACGCAGCTTAGGTCTAACATCCAACATCCTTGTCTACTGCAGCTACAACTGCCTGCATTGCAACAAATCTCTATACTTCCCCAAGGACCAACTCTGTCTATACCTGAACCATAGGACATTCCCATACCCCATCAAATTTTCCATCCAGTTAGATCTACACCAAATCCCAGAACTGGTCCAGGAGGCATATTCTGTACATCACCCCAGTTCCCTATGTCTACCTGACTTCATTCTTCCCAAGGTATTTCCAATCTCTAAAACCAGCTCTCCCCTACACTCTCTCTTCTTCCACAAACAGCTTTGTCCATATGAGACATAGAACTAACTAAAGAAGTCCACAGGAGCATATCTCATTGGGGGTGGGGCAAGAACACAATCAACATAAAATATCAAACTAGTACCTTTTCTCCAAAACCTACTAGGCCTGTAGACATGTTTGACAATGAGAGCTACTTCAGTGAACTAGATACAGAATTAAAAAAAAACATAAACTTCATCAAATGATTCAAGGAATTTAAAGAACACATAGTAAGCAAGCAAACAAACAAACAAATGTCCAATGAAATTAAGGAGAAATAACTTAAAGGAGAACAAACACATGGGTGATGTCCAAGAAAACACAACTTAATCTTGATGGAAATGAGGAGGGTAATCCAGGCTTTGAGAACAGAATTCAGTAAAGATATAGAAACATTGCAGAAGACTCAAGCTTAAATGAAGATGGAATTGAAAAGCTAATAGTCCAAATAGAAAACTCAAAAGAAAGCATTATAACTAGAATTAATTAAGTGGAAGATAGAATATCAAGACTCAGTGATAAAGTAGAAGATCTAGATAAAAATAAGCAAGGAAACCAGAAAAAAAAAACAAGAAATGTGGGACACCATGAAAAAATAAAAAATAAACAAAACCCTTTGAAATATAGACACAGATGAGGAAGAAGAATCCCAAGTCACTGGCATAGACCAGATTCTCAAAAAGATCACAGAAGAAAACTTCGCCAAACTAAGGGGAAAAAAACAATAAAACACCCATATAGACAAAAGAAGCACACAGAATATCAAATAGAGAAGGCAAGAAAAGATATCTTCCATGACTTATCATAATATAAATATTAAATATACAGAACAAAGAGATTGTGTTGAAAGCTGCAGGGAAAAGAAAAAAACATATCACATTTGAAGGAAACCCATCAGAATAACAGCTGATTTCTCAATAGAAAACTGAAAGCCAAAAGTCTGGAACCATGCGCTACAAGTCCTAAGTAGACCATTCTACTTACCCTGGTCTGATATACCAGCAAAAACATAACTGAGGAAGGAAAAGAATTTTAACAATCTAAAAAAACCTAAAAACACATTTATAGCCACAAACCAAACCTGAAGAAAATACAGAGAATAATATCTCTTCTGAAGAAATATAAAACCATAAGCATCAAAACACGAAGTACCACTGAGAACACAACAATGTAGCAAAAATCGGCAACACAATGATGCAATTAGTACACATGTTTTTATAATAACTTTAAATATCAATATCATCAAGTCTCCAATCAAAAGACACAAGTGGTCTGACTAATGGACCAAGAAACAGTACCCACCTAGCTGTTGTCTACAAGAAATACACTCCATTTTTAAAGACAGGCACTGTCTTAGAGTGAAAGGGTGGGTGTGAATGAAAGAATTAACAACTCAATATGACAACCACATGGACCCGAGAAGCAAGCAGGTGTCACTATGCTACTATCTGATAAAAGTATTTTATCCCTCAGGTAAAAAATAGACTTCAGACTAAAAATAATCAAAGAAGATAGAGAGAGACATTTCATTCTAATAAGGGGAACAGTTAAGCAAGAAGACCCCACTGTTGGCATTTTTATCTAGGCTCTGCCCCACAGTTACCTGGCAACAGCCAGGTATGTCTGACTCACTATAAAAGGAGCTGCTTGTCCCCTTCTCTCCCTCTCTTGCTTCTTGCTCTGGCTCTGTCCTCTTATTCCTGCTCTCCCTTTCTCCATTCCCCTCCCCCTCTTTCAAAATGCTCATGGCTAGTCTCCTCTCCTCTCCTCCCCCTCCCCCTCCTCCTCCCACTCCTCCTCCTCCCCCTCCTCTTCCTCTTCCTCCTCCTCCTCCTTCCTCTCTCTCTCTCTCTCTCTCTCTCTCTCTGCCTTTCTCTGTCTCTACTCCTTCAACTCCCCTCCCCATGCCCTGAATAACCTATTCTATACTTTAAGGTCATATGGCTGGTCCCTTTGAGGGGAGAAATCCCTAGCATGGGCTCACAGAGGCACTCCCTTCCCCCATACCTAACTACACATCCATCACCCATATTTCTTCTCCCCCCACCTTTATTTTTATAAAACACAACATTTACTATCTATCTTAAACATACATGTTTCAAACTCCAGTGTCATACAAAAATAAAATAATAAAAAAACAAAACCAGAAAACTAATATTGCATTTAAAGCATAAATCAGCCCAGTAGTAGTAGGTGACTTTAGCCTCCTACTCTCTCTAACAGACAGGTCCACCTGGCCAAAAATAAGAGAGGATTAATTGACATCACATATCAACTAGACCTAACAGATAGCTCTAGACTGTTTTCACCCACACATCAAAGAATATATATTCTACTCAAAAGCAAATGGGGACTTTTCTGGAATAGACCACATGTTAGGACAGAAAGCAAATCTTTACAAATTCAAAGAGACTGAAATAACTACTTTCTATTCTGTCTGACCACAATGCAATAAAACTCACAATTGACAGCAAACAAGTCTCTACATAAACCCATGGAGATGTAACAACTCAATCCTGAATGGTGACTGCATCAAAAATAAAACAAGGAAGAAATAATTTTCCTAAGTCAAAACGAAAACACAACACAATGAAACCTATGAGATACATTGCTAGCTTAAAGAGCCTAAATTTTAAAATCAGAAAAAGCACAAATAAATGACCAATTGAACAAATTTAAAAATTTAGAAAAACAAGAACAAACCCAATCCAAACACACTCAATGGCAAGAAATAATGAAAATCAGAACAAAAATCAATGAAATAGCAACATAGAAAATACAAAGAGTCAACAAATGTAAGAGCTAGGTCTTTGAGAAAATAAACTAAACTTAGAGATCTTTGGCACAACTAAAAGAATGAGAAAGCCCATATTAAAGGAATCAGATATGAACAGGGACATGCTTCATTCTAATGAAGGAAATAGTTAACGAAAAAGACAGTACTACCCTAAACATATGTCCCAACCTCTAGTGTATCCAATTTCATTAAAAAAAAGTACTAAAGAATTTAAAAGCACAGGTCAGCCCATTAATAGTTCATAGTAGTACCACACCAAAAAAATCATGAAAGAGTAAAGGAATATCTTAAAAACCTGTACTCCATTGAGAGAAAAACCTAAAAGAAAAGGATGATTTTCTAGATTCAGCAGAACCATCAAAATGAAACCAAGAAGTCAACAGCCGAACAGCTTAAACAGACCCATAACAAACGAGACTGAAATAGTTATAAAGGCCCTTCAAGCTTCAGAAAGACGGGGAGAGGGAGAGAAAGAAGAGCCAGATGGATTTTGACCAGAAAAGATAAACAAATTCAGCCATGTGTCAGAATGCAGAGTAAACTCACAGAAATCAATTTTCTACACACTACCAACATGTAGAGAAGGAGATTACTGACAAATTACCATTCACAACAGCCTCAAAGAAAGCAAAGTCTCCAGGAATAAATGCAACGAACCAAGTGAAGAAACTCTACCAATGAAAACTTCAAACCATTGAAGAAAGGGAAAAAGACTCAGGGAAATGGAAACATAGTCTATGCTCATTGATTCATAGAATTAATGTTGCAAAAATGATTTTTACCAACAGCTACCAACAGGTCCAAACCAATCCCAATGAAAATCTGTACCACAATCTTCACAGAAACAGAAAATACAATACAAAAATTCAGACAGAACTACACCCTGAATAGGCAAATCATCCTCGAGTCAAGAGAACAAATCTGGAAGGATTACCAGTCTAGATCTTAAGATATACTAGAGAGTCCTAGGGATAGAAACAATCTAGTACTGGCACTAAAACAGATGTGTAGACCAATGGAATAAAACCAAAGATCTGAACACGAGTACACTTAATATGAGCACTTACTATTTGACAAAGATGACAAAAATATAAACTAGAGAAAATGAAGCATTTCCAACAAATGGCGCTGGGAAAACTATATGTCCACATGCACAAGAATGAAATTAGACATATATCTAATACTTTATACATAAAACAACTCCAAATGGATCAAAGACTTAACCCTGAAACCTGAAACACTAAAACTACTAGAAGAAAACCTAGGCAGTGCCTATGTGATATACATGGAGACTAGTATTGTCTGAATGCTACTCCATTTGCCCAAGGATTATAGCCAACAGTTGACAAGCGAGTCTTCATAAAACTAAAATTCTCCTACACAGCTAAAGAAACCATCAGCGACGCAAAGAGGAAGAATGGGAGAGAATCTTTACCAGCTCTGTATATCTGACAGAGGATGAATAGTTAGAATATGCAAATAATTCAAAAACAAAACTGACACATTCAAAAAATGGAATGAGACCTGAAAAGAAAATTCTCAAAAGAAGGAAAAATGGCTAAGAAATATCTCAAACAATGTTCATCATCCCGAGCAATTGTGGAAATTTGAATCAAAAACAAGTTTAAGATTTTTATCTTACTCCAGCCAGAATGCCCAAGAGCAACAAAACAATGAATTCTGCAGAGGAATGGGAGAAATGGGGTCCTTGATTGACTGTTGGTGAGACTTCGAAGCACTGTAGCCAGTATGCTAACCAACATGAAGAATTCTGCAAATGCTCAAAATAAACTTGGCATGTGACCCAGCAAGACTATGTCTTGGCATACATCAAAAGACTCCACATACTATCCCAGAAGTACTTATGCAACCATGTTCACTGCTGCCCTGGGAAACACCCTAAATGTCCTTCAACTGATAAATAAGGAAAATGCAGATAGATAGATAGATAGATAGATAGATAGATAGATAGATAGATAGATAGATAGATAGATAGATGGATGGATGGATGGATAGGTAGATAGATAGATAGATAGATAGATAGATAGATAGATAGATAGATAGATAGATAGATAGATAGATAGATGGATGGATGGATGGATGGATATAGAGATAGAGATAGAGATAGAGATAGAGATAGAGATAGAGATAGAGATAGAGATAGAGATAGAGATATAATAGAATCCTATTTAGCTATAAAGAAAAATGAATCACAAACTTTTCAAATAAACAGAAGCAACTATTTCAAGTTCAGTGAAGTCACCTGGACACCAAAATTTCAATAGTGCATGTGTTTTCTCTGTTTGAAAGCTCCTAACTTCAAATCTTTAGATGTGAGTATATATCCTGGAGTCCCTGCAGAAACTAGGAAAAATAAAGAGTGACTGTTGCTGTGTGAGGGGTGTGTGGAGCAATGGAAAGGGAAATAGCAGGATGTGAGTGGTCTGATCAGGGAAATGGGAATAATTGAGGAGGAAAACTAATTAGAAAGGGGAGAGGACAATACATACAGAAGCAGGGAGGATTCATGTAACTGTGTGTACCAGTATACGTATGTAGACTAAATGACATTTTCTCATCTGGGCTTTCAAGAACAAAAAACTATCTAACAAAAACCTCAACAGCAGGCAAGGAAACCCTTTTCTGAGTTATTGGTCAGCACTGGTTAAGGAACTCTACAAACATTGAAAGCCACTGCAGTTCCTGGTTGCCCTCCAAAGGCAAAAGTTAAGTCCCCGTTTTTAAGATGGGGCCCAGAGGCCACTGAGCTGGAACTGACCTGAAAGACTCCTCTGTGGGGACTAATTTTATAATAGCAGAAGGTACAATGCAAGCTTCCAAAGGAAGAAAGCAACCACCATCCTGAAATAGTGGCACTCATAACTTGGTGGTAAGCAACAGCTCTCTAACTGGACTTAAAATACACTCGACAAGAAGATATCATGACTGGGACAGGAAAACCTAGTCAAGCACCCACAGCTAATGAAGTCAAGGATTTTGGGAGTGAACCTATCACCACCACTTTAATAAACCAGCAGAATCCCTAACTGTACTCTAAATATTTGTTCTTAGACTCACAGCAAAAATAGTCCTTATCCCTCATCGGGGAAATGTCTCTTTTCAATAGATGGAGGCCTTTAGAGAAAAACCATAACCAATCAAAATGCAGTGATAAAGCCAGTCTCAATGGTTACATCTACAAAACAACTCTTAAGGCTAAGAAGGGAACATTGCAGAAGAGGGGCAGAAAGATTGTATGTTCCAGAAGATCAAGGAGTTTGCTGTGATATTGTGTCTCCTAGTAATGTCAGAAGCTGTATTTATAAATTGTCATAAACATGAGCTGAACAAGGACAACAACAATAGACATGCCAAATGAGTGGAGAAAAGTTCATGAAGCCTCAAACATACATGAAGAACTATAAACAACAAAGGAATGCGAAGAGCAGGAGAAATAGTCTTCCCCCTGGGAACAGCATAGCAATTGGTTATCCAATAGCAATGGGCAGACCTGAAAACAAACATAGGAGTAACAAACAAACGGAAGGGATCATTTTTAGAAATATATATACAAATATGAATGTAGTAACAATTAATGAAAAACACGGCCATGAATTTGAAAGAGAGCAAGGAGGGGGTCTATGAGATGGCTTGGAGTGAGGAAAGGGAGAGAAAAATTATGTCATTTTATTATATTCTGAAAAATAGAAACAATCTGAAAATTGAATTGTATAATGATGTGCACAATTTTCTGAGAATAAGAAGAATGCAAAATAAATAGTACTATTCTGCAGAAATGAAACACTCATGAGAATATGTAAACGCAGAAAACATAGATGGTACACCCATAAGCAACATGTCATAATGTTTTGTGATGGTACTATAAAAAATTCATGTTCCATATATATATATATACATATACAACATATATATATGTTCCATATATATATATATATATACAACACACATACACAGAGAGAGGAAGGGAGAGACAGAGGCAGGGAAATTATGACTAAATTCCTGGACCATACATATCATCATTTCCATTGCATAGTGTCTAGCATACAGTTGGTGTCAGATAAATTTGAGACACTTTGGGTCTTGATAGCGTGGGCTGGTCATATCCCATATGCCCTCCAGAGGTATCCTTCACCCTGCTCTATACTTAAGTTTTTGCGAGAGTTCCAGCATTCAACCTATACAGACAGCATCAATGGGCATGCTGAACATCCATGAATCAGTCTCAAAAGACTCATAAACCAAGTATTAATGCAGCAATCAGAACATACTACCATTTCAAAGAGATATACTCGAATCCACGAGGACATGAGAGTCCCCTGGAGAGTAGGAAAAACACAGATTGCCTTCCACCTTACCTTTTCCCGATCTCTGATGCATCAGACCTGGCTCAGAGCCCACATGCCCTCCACACTACCCATAAACTTCATGATCATTCTAGAAAGACAAGTTATTCATTATTTTGTTCAAGAGTTCATTAACCTGCCCAAGATCTTATAACTGGCAAAAGATAGATGTGAATCCCAAGCTTAGTTGGTATTGATTCAATTATCACTTTCTCTCCCTTGTATCCTGTTACTGAAACTGAGCATTTGACTTCATTGAGGTTCATTTCTGATGAGATCTGAGAACTACACCCCGAGGCCAGAGTAGTTTGGCCATCAGAAGAAACCTTTCCCTACTGTTTCTCCAGGAACTGTGGACTCTGACGATGCTGTAAGGAGAGGCAATAAAACCTCATGTGCTTGCAATTGATATTACAAAGTGTCCTTAATGGACAGGGTGACCCTGCCTGGGGTTTACATCCAAGAGCCTTATCCTCCAAGCCCACTTGTGGCTAAGAATTTCTTTATGGCCTTTGCTAAAATGTCAGCCTTGATTGACATAGCTTGCACTATACCCTTTAAACACACCAAGGAGCTGCAAAATAGGTCAAAGCTAACTAAAAAAGATCCAAACAGACTCTTACTCTTAACAGTTGAACAAGGTCTAGGCTCTATGTGGAAGAGCCAGAGCTTTGCCAAGGAGGGGAATGGGGAAAATTCACCACCTAGATAACTATCTGGCTAAGGGACATGGGTAGAAGCCTGAACTAACCAGATAGAGACTCTGCATACAACCCAAGGATGTAGCGTCTGTACCCTGTTTTAGAGTGTCCTCTTCACCACTTCCCTATGTGACTGAGGTCTGGCACGTGGACATCATGTAGTAGGTCTCAGTCCTTTGCCTTGTGAGGATACCCAGTTACACTGGTAAAGGTTTCTGTTAAGCAGACAACCGTCTATCTCTGCTTCTTTCTCTGATATCAACATGGCAGCTTCTCAGATCTCCTATTGTTCCCACTGCTCCTACTTATTTGAATATTGAAGTTACTGACCCTCTCCTTTGTATTGATCTACTCTATTTCTCTGCTTCTCCCCCTCATGCATGCACATGCACACACACATGCACACACACATGCACACATAGACACACACTACAATTTTAAAATATAGGGCCACAGCAAATCATAATACATCTACAATGTTTAAAACTAAAGAATCGGGGCTGGGGATTTAGCTCAGTGGTAGAGCGCTTACCTAGGAAGCACAAGGCCCTGGGTTCGGTCCCCAGCTCCGAAAAAAAGAACCAAAAAAAAAAAAAAACTAAAGAATCATGAACTCTTTATCAAATCTACCCATTGTGTAGGTAGAATCACTATTTCTACTGAGATACATTACTGTTGATAGTGATATTAAAGAGATATAGAATGAGGGGAAGAGTTTGATAATTCTATTGATAAGTGAAATTCTACTTAGGTTAGCATTGTGTATTTACAAAATGTGACCACAGCAATTGCACCCCCATCCCTCTGTGAAGATTATGTATATCAGCCCAATGCCACGCACACCCATTTCTTTGGAAGTATTATTGTCCTCTCTTTCTCTTTTTGCTCTTGGACAAACAACATTAAGGCAAGAAAAATGCAAATAAAAATGAGCCTAGCAAAAATGGCCGATGAGTTGGCCGATACAATAAATCACGATTGTTTTCATCAGCAATTGCTTCTAGATTTTCATGTAATCAAATAACAAAACGATTCCCTTCAAAATGCAAAAAACTTAAGTCATAAAACCCAAAGCAATAATATTCAGTGGAACAAATAGAATGGACGCTGCCCACATTTACAGCCAGCACTAAGGTGAAGCGTATCAGGCTTGGGGACAATGCAAATTACAGGGCAGAGGAAATCTGTAAAATAAAATCAGATTTCAGGGGAGTCAACATCCTCCTACTCTCTCTAATGAGGAGTTTGAAAATAATCAAAGTGAGCATGATGGCATGGATATTGGTTTGAGCTTACCCTACCAAATTATAAAAATTGCAAAAGAAAGTAATTGAAGAATTCATAACGAGATTTGCTTGGCAATGCTCAAAACCCAAAGCAAAGTAATTTAATAAGGGAGGCTTGGAGGGGGCTCTCCTTGGTCTTTGGACTGTATTATCCCATACCAATCACCATCAAACAGAATTAAGCAATAAGGGGTCATACAGGGGCCGAATGAGACAGTTGTGTGTTGAAGCATTCCAGAGAGACAGTGCATGCTCCACTGGGTCCAGGGCAGAGGACTCTGGCCGTTCTTGACCATCTCAGCCTTCCATGCCACCCTTATTTACAAATCCCCAGCAATCCTGCTCATTCAGGCTTGAGACAGAAATGTTTATGACTGCACCTACGAATTTCCGCTTCTAAGTCACTGAACATTATTTATTTTGTTTGCTTCTTAAAAGCAGCAGGAATTTCAAAATTTCCTCTGCTATTTCCTTAGGTTGTTCCTGGAGACAGACAACAGTATAAAAGGGGGCCTCACTGTAGAGAAGCTAAGTCCTGAGGGCTAAAGCCAGATGGGGCACTGAGTGGATAATATTCTGTGAGGCTGTGCTCTAGGATATACAGTGCAGTGAGCAGGAGGGGCAGAAGGGTTGGGGAGAAGGCTCCCACTAATGTTAGAGAGACAGCCAGCAGTCAGTCTGATAGACAAAACAAACAAACAAACAAACAAACAAAGCCTGTATACCACAGCCTACAAGATTATGATTTGAAGGGAGGGAATCACTGGAACTCTCATTGCAAGAATATGTATGAGTGGCAGGCAAAAGCCAAGGCGTTGTTCTGACTACAGTGTCATCTCCCTTTGGGAAGAGTCTCAGGATGAGGACTTGGGTCTGGAAAAAGAACTGAGTTTTTGCCTGGATGAGTTACTGCCTCAGTTGGTCGGGAAGTCCTATGATACCCATTCCATTTCTTGTGGTCTCTACACCTTCACAGTCAGAGAGGATTAGTCCAAACATGGTCTGGGGACCCAAGGAAAGGACCAAGCCTCTGGCTAAAATAGGAAGGAAACAACAATACAATTTCCCAAATCAAACCTACACCTTCTCTTTGATCTTACACAGACTGTTAGACTGAATGCATCATGCCCACTTTTATATATTAACTCATTTCAGCACTAGCAAATGAATCAACTCGTAAATATATTAACAAAATACCAAATCCTTCAAACAGTGCTCCAGTAATGTGTGCTGGAAAGGGGCTTTGTGCTAGCTGGTTTTGAATGTTTAATTTGACACTAAGAGTTATCTGGGAAGTAGGGATCCTAATCTCTTAATTGAAAAAAAAATGCCTCCATCAGATTGGCCTATAGGCAACTCTGTGCAGTGATGGATGATCATGTGGGAGGGTCCTGTCCATAGTAGGCAGTGCCACTCCTTGGCTAAGAAAGAAGGCTGTGAAGTCCATAAGGAGAAAGCTAGAACAGCTCTCTTCTTGGCCTCGGCACCACTTCCTGCCTCCAAGTTCCTGCTCTGCAAGAGTTCCTGCTCCGACTTCCCTCGGGGATGGTCCCCTTCCTGGAGGCATAAGATGAAATGAAACCTTTTGTCCCCAAGCTGCTTTTGTCCTGATGTTTTGTCACAGCAATAGGAGGCCTACCTAAGACAGGCTTGTGCGTGAATCACACGTATCATTTTCCATTACTGAACAACTGTAGACCTCTAACCATGATCCCACTAAATTGCTTCTACTCTCCCCAATCACAGTTTATGATGGCAATTACTAACTCAAGAGAAAATGGTCCTAGCAACAACGGACTTCCAAGTATAATGAATAAAATAAGGAAAACACAGGAATACATGCATACATATGAATATACACAAAGGCAAAAATTCCAGTTTCTTAAAATGACAGTGATAAGACCCTGGGGACAAAGGCAATGCTGCCATAGCTGATGGTCTGAGTTTCATTCCCTAGGACAAACGTGGTTGAAGGACACAATAGACTCCTATAAGTTGTCCTCTGACCTTTACATGAGTTCTGTGGCAGGTGCGCGACACACACACACACACACACACACACACACACACACACACACACACTCGGGGCGTGGGGGGGAGAAAATGTAATAAAATTAAAAGAATATTTACCCTAAAAATTAAATCATTAGGATTTAATAGGGAGGAGATAAGGATATCTGAATTTCTTAGGGGGATGCTTGTTTTTTGTTTGTTTTTGTTTTTGTTTTTATTTATTTATTTATTTTTGCTTGTTTGATTGGTTTTTATTATTTTGAGACAGGGTCTCAGTATGCAGCCCAGACTGGCCTGGGACTCACAAATTCTGTTGCTTCAACCTTCCTAGTGCTGACTGGGCAAATGTGAGAGGACTTACCCAGTTTTGAATTTTTAAAAATACTCTTAAATAAGTGTCTATCTGATTTGCTCAACCTCTGCTTTTCATAACACTCAACATTATTTTGCTAAGAGTTTTTAAACATTCACACTTTTTTGTATACTATGACTTTACCTTTGGAAATTCAACCTACAGAAATAAGTGTAACTGGAAGAAAAAATTAAGCATAAAAATGTTCATTATAATAACATTTACATGTGTAAAAAAAGTTGAATTTATCCAAATGACAACCAAGGGTATGTTTAGGTAAATTGCCTTATATCTCTTTAACAAATTGTTAGTTAGGCACTAATGACTGAACTTTGTAAAAGTAAAGATAAGACACATTTTAGAACATAATAAGTATGTAAACATTTGGTACAAATTTACAAAAGATTAAATTTAAATAAAATAATTCTTAGATTCATATTTAGATTACTGTAAAAAGGGGATTTAATTAGGCTTATTCTGCTTACTTTATTTTCTGGCTTCTTAAATTAACTTTTCAAAAATATTTTAATATATATGTGTGTGTGTGTGTGTGTGTGTGTGTGTGTGTGTGTGTGTGTGTGTGTGTGTGTCTCTCCTTCTCCTAGTCTACAAAGATTTACCTTGGCTAATCAAGCTTACATGCCACATGATTTTATTTACTGAGTCTTCTCACTGGCCCTAGCATTTTTTTAATTGTTAGATATTATGTATACAATGTAAGCATATAGGCTGTATACTTTCCTATCAAAATCACTTATTTTTACCAGTGCCACAGACTGGGGATGGCTCTGTGCACATGGGTGGAGTACACCACCTCCAAGGTTAAAGGTGAGAAAAGAGGGTTCAGGAACCTTTAGCTGCCTAGGCCTCTAGAACTCGGCAGGGTGAAGCCCTACATCACAGAGAGGGATTTAGATGCCAACGGGGAAAATATCCCCATCATTCTCCTACAAGGACACTGTACACTTAGTAGAAATACAAATGGGCATTGTTCACACCGAGTTCAGCTTCCTTTTCTGCCCCTCTGAGTTCCATTATCTTTCCGTATGTTTAATTTCCTGCTTGACAGTCTTTCCGCGCACTCTCATACTTTTCTCTACAAAACGGAAAAGCACAGAGCCATTTGAACTGGAAAGTGTGTGTGTGTGCGTGAGAAAACTATCATAGCAGTTCTCCAACCTTGCTCGCTAAGGATCAAAATCTGTGCTGGGCGCCCTTGTCAAAACTAAACCACGACCACTGGTTTCTGTCTACTGGAATTCAATAGGGACACTTGGACGTAAAATGTAGTATGAAGTCGCATTTTTCGTTCGAAAAATGATTAACATTTTATTTTCATTTTGAAACTTTAACTGATACATAAAAGCAGCATATACATGGAATGGGGTATCATGCCTGTCCATACTACATAATGTTTAAATCTAGTAAATTATGCTTATCATCTCAAATACTCATGATAGAATTTTCTAGATCCTTTCTTCTAGTTCTTTTTAAATGCTCAGTACAGTATTGTTACCTAAAGACACTTCACATTTTGAACCGAATGAGAATTAAAAAGCAGTATATAAAACGTTTAAAGATGTAGTGAAAATGGTGCTCAGAGTGAAATGAGTAGATCTAATGCTTACAACGGCAAAGAACACATGTACAAAATCAATGATCTACAGTGAAAGTCAGACATAAAGTAAACAAAAAAGATTTTCAGAAAACATGAAATCAAAATAGGAACAACAGTGAAAAACAATGAAGTAAAATTTGGTTGATTTTGTTTTTTCAGAGCAGATCACAGCCAAGACTCAGTGTTATAAGGAGATATATTTTCACCCAGTTGCTCCATGTATGTTATGTCCATCCAAATCTCAGCAAATTTCTTGATGAAATTGACAAGACAATTCTAATACTTAAATGGAAATGAAGACTTCAGAGGCTCACAAACAATTTTATATGAGAAATTGAAAGGTTGAAAAGAAAATGAAAGCCTCATGCTCCTAATTTATAGAATTCCTGTAAAACTATAGTGATCACTTTTGTAATGGTATTGAAACAGACTGATAACCAGGGGATATAGAGAACCAAGAAACAGACCAACGTGTGTATTGCCTCTGATTATCAATCAAGGCTCTCATTTATGAATTGGCATAGCAATATAATTTTAGCAAATGATGCAAATTTAAGCAAACATAGTATAGACAATAAGTAAATGTGGATAATTACCTCATTTCAAATAAAGACATATACTTAGATGAAACATAATACTAAGTATTAAAGCTTCTAGGAGAAATGTTGACTGTTAGATCGTTCAACAGTTTTTAGGCAAGATACAAGGATTAACCATAAGAAAGCAAAAAATATAATATATAGCATTTTTATCAAAATTAAAAATTTCTACTTCTCAAAAGACACCATTAAGAAAATGAATGGGCCAGTCACCCTCTAAGAATTATATTTGTAGCACTTACTGTTAATTGAGGACGTATATCCAGAATACATTAAAAACTCATATAAATCAGCAATGAAAAGATGAAAAGCCTAATAAAATTTAACAAAACATTTGAGCTCCCCCTTCTGAAGAAGATGTATGACTACCCAGTGAGCACATGAAAAACTACTTAACATCAGTAGTTACCAACTTACAACAATTAGTGAGGTAGGTTTTCACACCCACTGGGTTGACTGTTAGTCAAAGAGTTAAAAATTGGCTATGATTTCAAAGCCGGCAACGCTAAGGTTGGTTGGGATGTCTAGGAATCGGAACTTAAACTAGTTACGTGGTGTTGGTGGGGGTGTGGAACAGCACAAGACCAGACAGGCCCTCTGTATGACATACCTACCCCATGGTCCTGCAGGACCACCACTTTGTATCTAGTCAAGAAAAAGGAAAACCCAACTCCGCCTGAGACATGGGAAATTCATATTGTCCTATTCATAATAGCCCTAAATTTCAAGGATAGATCTAGTCAAAGTCCATAAACAGGTTGAGAATTATTTGTAAATTGTAATACTACTCCAAAAAGCCAAAGACAAAAGGAAGAAAAGCTGTAATACTGATAGCCAAAAAGACTGACATGGGTCAGTCTTACAGAAACTTTGTTGAGTCCATGAGGAGAAAAGGGATATTTATATTCCCAATCCATACACATGTGAGCCATAAGAAAGGTGAATGTTGTAATTGTTGTGTGTATTCTGAGTGTAAAATAGGACTAGAGAATGCTTGGAAGTGACGAGATATATTTTTGCCTAAGTTCATGAGATGACCAAGATCTGTGTGTATTGTATTCCATGCATGCCAGTTGTTTCTTATGGAAGTCTTGTTTGTCTTTAATTTTCTCTTCCTAGCACATGGTAAGATGCTAAAACAAGGTGCCTACAGCTACTGAATATCTTGGGCTACAATCCTCAGGGTTTTTTTTCAATTTTACATATTGGTAAATTGCAAAATACACATTTCCATTACCTTCAAACATTCTCTGGTCATGCTCTACATGCAGAATACATAGCAGGATTACGCTTACCTTCCGTGGGGTTCATATAAATGGAATCAGAATATAAACTACATGTTTACCTTATATCACTCAATGAAGGTTCTATAAGACTGACCCACGACACTGTGGCTATCAGCACTGTAACTTTTACTTCTTTCCAGTGTTGGCCTTTAGCAAAGTATTCCATTTTAAGAGTAAATTCCAGCTGAGCAGACATTCCTAAAGTCTCACCAATGATTCAACAAGGTGAATTTGATTGCTCAAAGCCACAGATAAAATTACATGCACTTTATACTCACATGTAGAACTCCTAGGCAAAATCAATTCAACCTGCACTTCTTTAATGAATGAATAAGGGAATAAATGAATAAATGAATGAGTAAAGAGAAGATACTATTCAACTTGCAAAATGGGTAAAGTGCTTTAAAGCCGATACAAAAGATATTGAAATGAAAAACTGATCACCCATTGTGAGTGGCTCAGGAAGGAGGGTGTTGAGAGACTCCCACTCCATACTAACTTGGAAGCAAATAAAAGACATAATTTAGGTCCTAAACCATGCAACTGCTGTGTTATTGCTTTCTACTGCAGAGAGATGCCTGCATCTTGACATCCATTTTTCTGAGGAGGTCAAACTACCTTCCCTATTATCTATCGTGGTCTTTGAATCAAACATCCCAGAGCACAAGGAAGGGGCCTCTCCTGGCAACTTTTCTCTCTTCTTAGTAGGGACTCCCGTTATGCCACAGGACCAAGATGCTGCCAAATACATAGCCACCCCCATCACCTAGCTCATGCCAAATGTCAGTGCTATGGAGTTCTAAAGCTTCTAATGATTCAGCGGAAGACTGCAGTCCTTCCAGGGATTACCTCTCCTATCCCCCATAGACTTCATGCCTGACACTCAGCTGGGGTACACACAGTGAGAGCAGCCCTTGCCATAGAGCAAAAAGGAAGAGGGGGTTGCTGATAGGTGGTACCCAAACAAACATTAGGTAGTGAAAGATTAAATAAGATACATGCGTTATATCCTCCTTGCATTAGTTCTCTTAGTTTGTGACCTCAGTGATATACCCAAAGAGGTAAAAATACTTTATTTGAAGATGGTAGCCTCAAAAGCTACTTATCTCTGAAAAATTACTGTCTCCAGCCACCAGGTCTGAGACAAGCTACTCGTCTATTTATTCAAAGGGTTCAATGAGCTGTAAAGATTGACATTTAAACTATTAACACTATATTTCTGTTTGACAATGTTATTAAATATTAGGTCTGATTTATGGAAAACCATAACCATTTGGCAGTCCAGATGAGTGTGGCCCTGTACAGACATTGGGCTATGTTGGATGTTACTTGTTGGGGGTTGATTGAACTCAAGAAAAAATATTTCCACCAGCAATGCTGAAGTCTGACTTCATGTGACATAGTTATTATCATATAAATTTGAACCACTTGCAAGCTCAATTCTGTTATCTTGGAATTTTCCAATTGATAAGTTTAATAGTTTGGGAGTCACAAATAAAATAACACATCTAAATAATCTTTGCTGTGACACATGGAAGGATGGATAAATTTCAAAATGGCAGCCAGGCATATAGCTTGTTATGATAGTATGCAAGTAGGAAGGAAAGAAAATTATGTGCATATGTGAAGGGCAAACACAGTGGGGGATTGAAATGGTAGGGCCAGCCTGTAGGAACCAGCAACACTGGCTTCCTGTTAGCTCCACTATTGTCTGTGTAACATTGGGCACTCACCCTTTCTTAGGAGACAATTAGATTATTTAGAATGTAACAATAGTGTCTGTAAAGCATCTCTGGTTCTCAGAGGGTGTGCAATGGATTTTAAGGTCAGACTGTACTAGGCTAGCACAAAATTTGGGTTCTAGTTCAGTGATGGAGATGTTCTTAGGCCACCTGAGATGGACCAGAAAGAACAAGAAAGACAGAGACCACATACTAGTTGGGGCGGAGATAAGACAAAGAGCTACTAGACGTGCCCAAGAGACCCTAGATAGTACAAAGATTGATGAGGAGCTATGGAATGTGACTGTAATGTTGGAGAGCTAAACCATGAACTATTCAAATGGCCTATGAGTTATTACGTGATACAGGGATGTGCTGGGCAGTTCTATGTCAATTTGAAACAAGCTAAAGTTATCTAAGAGGAAGGAACCACAATTCTAAAAAAACACTTCTATAAGATAGGACCATATCCAAGCCAATAGGGCATATTCTTAATTAGCGATTGATGGGAGAGAGCCTAGCCCACTGTGTATGGTTCCATTCTGGACTGGTGGTCCTGAGTTCTACAAGAAAGTAGGCTGATATCAACCAAAGAGTACACATGGAGAGACCCATGGCTCCAGCCACATATGCAGCAGAGGATGGCTTTGTCTGACATCAATGTCATGAGAGGCCTTCCTGTGAAGACTTGATGCCCCAGTTTCAGGGAATGCCACAGCGGGGAGGCGGGATTGGGTGGGTGGGTGAGGGAGCACCCTCATTAGAATCAGGGGTAGGGAGGATAGGATAGTAGGTTTCTGGAGGGAAAAACCAGAAAGGGAATAACATTTGACATGTAAATAAATAGAATATCCAATAAAAAAAGAAAAAAGTAGGCTGAGCAAGCCATGGGAAGCAAGCTTGTATGTAGTGCCCCTAAATGGCTTCTGCATCAGTTCCTGCCTTCAGGTTCCTTCCCTGTTTGAGTTTCTATCCTGGCTTCCTTCAGAAGCAGGGAAGTGTAAGCCAAATAAACCTTTCCCTCTCCAAGTTAATGTTGGTCCTGGTGTTTCATTGCAGCAATAGAAGCCCTTAAGACAAGGTTTAAAACATGAGCTACTGTGTAACGAGTAGAGAGTGAACTACTGAATGGATCTATGAGCTCCTAGGTGGCACAACACCAGCTAATGAGCTACTTGAGAAACTTAGGAGCATAACACAGTGCATAGATAGATTGAAGCGCTTAAGAGGTCCCTGTGAACTTCTAGACGATGCACAACTCTAGGCGATGGATAACTAGCAATGCCTATGAGCAGATGGATGATCCACAGCTCTGCTATAAGCCAATTGCCATTTCTCTGCCAAACTGATATATAACTATTAGTTTAAGCTTTATAAGCCATGTGGTCTCTACCAACTCTGCTGGATTATTAGGAAAAAAGATAGAACGAAATGTTTACGAATGGGTGATATTTTTTAGTTAAATTGTATTTTCAAAAATATATTTGAATTATAACCATGTGGCAGAGATTTGCTGATCTTTGATGGGTCTTTGTGTTAATTTTTCTTCAATTTTAATAATTTCATATAGGTTTACAATGAAACATGATCACAATCAGCTACTTTTTCCACTTTCTAGCTCCCTCTTATTCTCTCTGTTTCCTCCCACTTCATATATCATTTTTTAAATAACCCACTAGGGACAACTAGAGCTGCACACCTGTGCATTCATGGAGCGTGAAAAACCTGCTAGTGGCCACACCCTCAGTAAAGAGTGACCCTCCTTCCCCTAGCAACCATCCACTGCCAACAGTTTCTTGGTGTGGGCTTGGTCTAGAGATGATCTATCCACCTACACAGGAATTTTTACCAGCTTGCTAGATCTTGCGCAGGTAACCAGAGCTGTTGAGAGGTCATGACTGTGATAGTCTTGTCATGCCTAGAACCAGCACGTCACACCACATCTTATCCTCCAGTCCTTCCATTCTTCTCACCACCCCTTCGGTGCTCTTCCCTTCACCTTGGTGCTGGTGCGGGGTTTATGAACGAATGGAGTGGGTTGAATGCTGAATGCAGAAGGGCCTTTATGCAGAGAGAAATGGGTAACTATGGGGGAAATTAGGAAGTGAAAGGCAAGTATCACTCAAAGGAAGGATGTCCAAAAAGCTATAGAGAGGGTTGCTCTCATGCATCCCAAATAAAAAATGATGATTATGATGATAATGATGATGAAAAGAGAAAGAAGAAGGACAAGGAGGTGGAGGAGGAGGAGTTGTTAATGGATAGTAGACGACACATGAAGAGGGAAGATTAATGAGGGCCAGAGTGTTGAGCAAGAATGGCAAGGGAGGCTGGGTATGAAAGAGAGATTAACCAAAACTAAGGCTGCATGAAAGACCCTTAAGGAAAGCAACTAGTTAGTGAGATAATTTCAGAATGCAACCTAAATGAAGTGTGGGTAATGTTGACCAGTCTTCCTTTGGTTTGATAAGTTTATGTGGTTGAGAAGAGTGAAGGCAGTCCCTCCCACCTCTACCTGCCATGCATCCTTCATGACAGAAGGATTCCTCCCGAGAGAAGGTTATCAAGACGTAGGTCTACAAATAAACTTGGCCATGTCTTCCTGCTTTTTCCATCGGAGAACCTAAGGAGAGTACCTGCTAATGGAGAGCAGGAACCGTGGACTTATTCCTCTGCCTCTGCTCCTACAGACAGCAAACAGTGACTCATGCAATGCAGTATTTATTGAGACATCCCAGCTGCCTGGCAGATTTCTACAAAAGCATGTACTGTACTCTCTTCGTAAATAAACATTTCTTCTCTTTCCCGATTGCTCCCACTGTCTTCTGCATGACCCAGGAAGGTCTGTGCTCTTCTTTGCCTGCGTAGTACTGAGTATGAAGCAGTAGACTCAGCTTTGGAGCAATCATGACAGGATTTTTTTCTAGTTCTGCTACCATAAAAAGGGATTGCTTCTCGCTAAGCAATATCCCACCCAAGTTGGTTTCAGGTCATTAAAAGCTGTAGTACTTCCCAATAAAAAATAATAGCACTTCTCCGACGTTGCCCGGGCACTAAGCTCCTTGACTTTAGTGGCAATTAGACATTGCTCCACTATTGCACGCTGTCTGGAAATGGAGCTGGAATCACCAAAGAGCAACTGGAAATTAGAAACGTGATGGCCCCTCTGTGGCTAAAGGAGGCTCCAGAAGAAGTCCCTTAGCGAGCATCTCTTAGCCTCTGCAGGGCTCAGTAGCAAGCAGTCTCTGAGTGGTGTTGAGAGAGCTGCTCTTATTCAGATGTTAGGCTGTAACCCATATCTTCCTATTTGTCAATTTTCCCTTACAGTGTTTAGATTTAGGGCATGGTCTTCAATTAGGGCACAGCCACATAAAGTCTACTCTGCTGTAGTCTAGTGACCCATAAGGTTACCAAATATGTAATCTTCATGCCGGGAAGGAAAGTTTCACAGGGGCAGAGAGAAAGCTTTTCCATTCAGACCTTGTATATGGACAAATGAAGAGAAAGGATATGGTAGGGAATCTGAGATCATTTTCCAATAAAAAAGAAAAAAATAGCATTCTTCATTTTCCAGCATTACTATAAACTCACTTTTATGACACTGGTTATAAAAGCCTGAATGTCTGGGTAGTGCTAGCAGACAATTTCCCCCTTGGAGATTCAAATGTAAGAGGGGGTGTTGTGACCCTGAAGTCATCTGGGGGTTTATAACATGATGTCATAAATGTAATATGGATCAAAGAGGCTGAGGTTCCGTATCACAAAGCAATGACCTCTGATAAGGATCCTTTGTTTTCATCCTTCATGGTTTGCTGTTACTTTATACTGATTTACTCACCTGCAAGACAGCAAATGGGTTGACTCAGGGAGAGGATCTCCCCAGTGACCCCATCTCTAGATTTGCCACCTGCCAGAGGCTTTTAGTAAAATGTGTTGACTTTGTCTCTACAAAAGCAGGCCTAAGGACTTAGAAGGAAAGAGCTGGCATAGCTAGGGAGTCAGACGGCCTGCTTTGTTGTACATTCATTTATTTGGAAAATAGATGGGTACAGAGAATTATATTAGTCATAGACCTTGATTTAGGATGCCTATTCATGTTATTTTTTTTTGCAATTGAGTCATTTACTACTTATTATTGTGTGATATGAGAATAAAACCAATAAAACCACTGTGTATCCAAAGCTAACAGTGACTTACTTCATCAATAACTAACAGCTTCTCTCCTTCTCCTGCTCATGCTTCCCATATGACAATTACCATGGTGACTCTTGTATTTTATCATTACACTGGATGTGTATCTGAGAGAGCTTTATACATTTTTTAAAGGGGATGATGGTACAAGTTATTTTCTATTAGCTGACCCATATGAAATCAAGTGTAATGCATTTTCATTCAATATTATTCTGCCAAGATCCATCCATACCATTCAGAGCAGCTGTATCTCATCCATTTTATTAAAGATGTTTTTCTCCATGTTAGAGGCTGTTTGGGTTGTGTCCAGGGGTTGGGCTCTCTATGCAATGCTACCATGGCCTCCCTGTTTCCAGGAGTTCATGTGGACCTTATTTAGGGTGGATACACAGGAGTGGGATTGCTAAGCCATAGAGTACATGACGTCTCATTCTCTAACAGAATGGCAAAGCCTTTTCCAAAGGGCTTGTATTGAGTGCATTCCCACCAGCAATTAAGCACCTGTTTCTGTGTATCCTCTTTACCATCTCTCGTCTTGCGCCAGGCTAATTGGTGTAAAATGATATATCTTTATGCTCTCAATTTGCATTTCATAAAACACTAATGACTTTAAGCATCTCTTCCTGTGATCATTGGCCATATGTGTTGCCTCTCTGTGAAAGGCCTGTGCAAGACTTTTGCCCATTTTTCACTAAGCTGATTGAGCTTTCTCCTTTTTGATTTGCAGGAGCCTCTCATATATTCTTGGGGCTCATCATCTATGACTACGTGACTTGTAACCATTCCCTCCTTAAAGTGTCTCCTGATAAGTAGCTTTCTTTTCTTTCCTAAGAGTTGCTGCATGTAGTGTTATTTCAATCAGGTTTTGCAGATACTCTATGGATGGAGAACTTTCTTTCTGCCTCTCTCACTGTTTCTCTTTCTCTCTTTGTCTCTGTCTCTGTTTCTGTCTCTCCTCTCCTTCTCTCTCCCTCCCTCCCTCTCCTCTTCTCTTTTTCCCTCTCTGAGAGACAGAGAAGGCCACAAAAAGGAACTCCAAGGCCTTCACCCAGGCCTCACACTCACACTCAGTTAGCCAATATTTTGTTCATTATCTCCAAATGAAGACATCTGCCTCCACAAGACTGGCAGCCAGGGATGTTAGAGAGCCCAGAAGCTTAACTTGGATAGACTGTCTAATTTAGTGCACAAAACTCAAGAAGTCCTAATGTTGTAGGCATGAGAATGGCACAGTTATGTGACATTTTATTATTCTAGTTAAATATAGAGACTTAAAGATTCTATCACATATATATATATATATATATATATATATATTTTATAGACTCTTAAATTTCTGAGGACACCCACACACAGGAGTTACTTAGATCTCTCTGGACTCTGAGACAGGGAAAATAAGAAAACAGGAAAGATGCTCCATGCATATCGTTGGTGAGTCTTAGAACTGAGATCCATACACACATGGATCACACAGATCTGCTTTTCAGCCTCACAAGAGGGCAAAGGAAAACCATGTGGTGAACATTTCCTTGCATATAGCTGTGCAAGAATACATTCCCAGTTATGACCCACCACACACTGAGGCCATGGAACGAAGAATGCGCTCTGCCAGGATACACCAAGCTTCCTACCCAGACTTGAGGCCTATCCTCTTGGATGTTCTGGTCTTCTCATGGATAGAACTAGAAGGTTTAAGGAGGGAACTCCTAATGGAGAGCCAGGAGTGTTACTGGGTGGCCCCAGAAATTTACCCGAGTCAAGCTCACATCCATGGCACTGTGCAGAAAGGCCTGACAGTTATTGAAAGACCAAGGAGGGGATTAAGTGAGTTTACGTATTTGGTGGGGATGGGATTCTACCGTGTTTCTCTGGGGCCACTCAGAGCTTTTATATCCCTCATCAGTGACTTTAGGGATAGTAGTTGTCACATGATAGGATATTTGGACAGAAGGATGCCAGCAGCAATCGTGGCAGTCACAAGACACCTGCCTTTATCCCACTTCCTTTCTCCCCATCAAGTTTTAAGAGCCACAGAACAGCACATGGCAACGAATGCCAGCCCTTAGTGACAAGGACTCAGAGTCTAACCATAAGCTAGACTCTGTGCTTCTGAAACTCGTCTGGTTGATCTAGCAATGCTCAATGCACATCATTGTAGGAAACCAGGCTGAATAAAGGAGCAATGTTTGACAACCGCTGGTAACTGCCCTGTTTAGATTTTAGCATTGTCTTAACTCATCCTAGTGTGACCTGAGAAGAGAGAACCTCACTTGAGAAATTGCCTCCAACAATTGTCCTGTGCCATGTCTGTGAGGACAATTTTCTTGATTGGTAATTTAAATAGAAGGTTCCAGACCACTATGAATGGTGCTACTCCTGGGAAGGTGGACCTGAGTTATATTTAAAAAGCTGACTAAGCTTGAGCCATGAACAGTAACACAGCAAACACCATTTCTCCATGGTTTCCACTTTAATTCCCGCCTCTGATCTCTGTCCAACTGCCCTCAAAGTTGGACTGTAAACTGGAATATTGATATGAAAAAATAACCACTCCTTTCCAAGTCACTTTTAGTCATGGTATTTATCATAACAGAAAGGCAAACAGAAAGAGAGCATCGGGGACCTCCAGCTCTGGAGTCTTCCTTCTCTAGTATAGGCTCCACCCCAGAACCACCTTTCTTCCCAGATCCACAAAACACATCTCTTCTCCATAGCACACCCCAAAGATGGTCTCAGATCATCTTTGGCCCACACGTGGTCTTCCCTATACTAGTATCCTGATCAACTCACCATGAGTACATCTGACCCAAAGATGCTCTGCCTGTTCCCTTGGTGTTATGTTTTCACCCAGTGCTCTCACCTGTAAGGGTAGGGCCACTATACCACAAGACCAACAGCTTATATGGAGATCGGCTCAAGGTTCTGTTTTAACCTGTCTCCCCTGATCAACTTTCCCAAGGAAACTTAGAAGGTATTTACTGATAGCCCTTCTGTTTCTACAGGCAGAAGTGGGCATCGACTTGCAGAGTACTGGAGTAGCTTTTCTACAGGCACATGCTTCAGAGAAGATATCTATGGTCTAAAGGATGATCCAATCCATCCAGGTCCTTATCTCAGCACCTGTACCCACATACCAACTCTTGCCTACCTTCCTGATACCTTCTGAAGGATTGGACACACAGTTGTCAGCCCCTCCATTCTTGCTTATGGTCCGCCAGAGCTCAGCAAAAGTGCTATCCTGCTCCAGGGGATTGGTCCCCTTGGCTCTGAAGTACTCATAGACAGCAGAGTCCCGGACAGTGCCATAAGACATCTCCAGTTGCTTGGACAGGTCCTGAAATGTTCTGAAAGGCAGAAAAGCAATAAAATTAAATGTTAGCGATTGCTGCATACTACACATTATAAGGATAAAATGGGCTGCGAGTTGCCCCGGAGTTCCAGGCTCTGTACTAACCCATTATCCACATTCCTCACCGTCAATGTTTAAATGTATCAATCCCTTAGCCTGGAGACAGACCTCCATATGTCACAGATTTCCTCAATAGGAAACATCTTTGAGCTCTGTGTTGAGCTCAAAGCATAAACCAATAAGTAAGAAATGATTTCTGCCATTAGAAAGCTTGGAGTCCAGCAACAAAAATATGAATCAAGGCAGGAAATCTCATAATATAACAGAGTCAGGGCAACACGGAATAACAATTATTGACAGCTTCTGCCCTGAGCATCCCAACAATGAGCAGGTAAGATGGCTGATGAAGATGGGGTTAACTATGATGCTGACTCAATTAAGAGGTATCCCTCCAAAAGGTGCCGATATGTGGCATTCCAGCCAAGTACTGATGCCCAGTACCTAGCAACCAATTTAATCTTTTGAAAAAGTAAGGAAAACTGTGCTTTTACATGGATCTCCTGGTGGGTTTTTTTAAACATTGAAAGGTATTTAGAAGATACTGAGGATTAAGGAGCAATACTTGGGATAGCCTGGATTCATTTTTACGGAGAGAAGGAACAAGCAGCTCCAGCAAGACAGAGGTTAGAAGACCGGAGCATCTCTGGAAGCCCTCAGCAGCCTGATAACAGACAGAGAAAAGGCTGGCTTCTTTCTGGAAAGGGAAATGCATATACTTCTGACTTTCTGCTTTGCATGGTAGCAAACCGACTGTGAGCTGAAAATGCCATTACATTGAAAAGCCCTTCCTGCCCCTTCCCAACTGTAGTACATCTATATTTCTCATGTTAACTCTTGGAATGCCATGCCTGCTGTATAATGGGTCACCTTTCACCCAGGTTCACATGGTCCACTTGGAGATCCAGTCATTGCTCACCGGAGAGAATCTTTCCACACATTACTAGCCTGGGAAGAGATTCAGACTCAATACTCAACAT
The DNA here is from genome assembly GCF_021556685.1 of Rattus norvegicus. Taxonomy (NCBI): domain Eukaryota; kingdom Metazoa; phylum Chordata; class Mammalia; order Rodentia; family Muridae; genus Rattus; species Rattus norvegicus. The sequence continues at coordinate 10,928,452 of NC_141549.1, read as the reverse complement.
GCAGTTTCTAGTGCTTGTTTTTTTCACACCATCGGACCATCAAAGGCTCTTCAGTTGAGCCACTGTTAAGGCAGGAACTCTCAGTAGTTAGTGTAGGAAGAATGAATCAGTACTGTACTCTTATTTGCTCCTTGAAAAACAGTACCTAGTCTGACATATGCCATATATCACTATATACCAGGCCAATTTTCAAAATTAAAAAAAAACCTCAATGGGAATCTCAGCTTTCTGCCCAGGGTCTGACAAAATCGCTCTTTCCTCATTTCTCTTCTGAAAGTCTCAGTATCTTCTCTATTAACCCACACCACTATCAGTTCCTCCCGCTGAGCCGGGCCCTAGGAAAAACCAACCCAACTGTCTTGTTTTGCTTTTGTGTTGATGTAATAAATAACATGAGCAAAAGGGAGTTGGAAAGGAATGAGTTTGTTTCATCGCATAGCTTAATGTCTAACATGTAGAGGAGTCAGGGCAGGAACCAGGATGCAAAAACTTGACGAGAAATCATGGGAGAATGCTGCTTACTAGCTTGCTCCCCCATGGATTGCCAAGTTTACATGTTTACACAACCCTGGACCATCTGCCCTAGTTGACTGAACCCTTCCATATCACTTACTAATCAAAACAATCTCCCAGTGTCTTACCTTCAAGCCCTCTGATTGGGGCATTTTCTTACTTGAATGCCTGTCTTCCCAAATCTTCCTAACTTGTGTCAAGTTGATAAAAAAAGACTGATCAGTATACCAAACAATCTTGTGAGGCTCATCTGTACAACCTCTGCCTTCTGTCCATCTACAGTGGTTTTCCCTATCCATGGTCAGCACCATTGCCAACCTGAAAGTAAAAAGTGCCACCCATTCTCATCTAAGTTACGATGTTATGCCTCTCCCCTTACCTGGAAGCCTTTTACCTCACTCATGTACCTGTGTGCTTCTGCAAATCTAACTGCAAAGCCATCCCCAGCCCAAGTCTCCCTAGGTTGTCTCCATAGCATCAAGGCTATCATCGATGCACCCTCTCACTGCTATTTCAAAGAGCACCATTCCTTAGTAAGGAAAAGTAGTGACTCTGGAGTCCAGTTGCTGCTCTCTTGTTCTTAGACCCCACTGTCACTAACAGAATGAACCTGGACAAGTTCACAAATGTCTTTATACCTCACTTCCCAAATCTTAAGATGAGGGCTAGAAGCAGAGCCTGTAGCAGTGGGTTCATACTGAAAATGAAATTAGAATTCATGCTCAAGCCAAAGAAAATTACCTGATGGGGTCAGTGGCCAAGAGCTGGGGGTCATGATTCTGAGCTAGCATTATACACATGGGTTCCCCCACCCACCAGATGTAAGAACTTGGAAGCCTGAGAGCTGAAGCCCCTTCATCCCGACTCCATGGCCCTGGGCCCAGGGCTGGAGCAGCCTGCAGAGCAGGCACACAAGGCCCAGGAGTGTATAGTTGCTCTCTTCTACTGTGGTGTTGTCTTCGATAGCATTCCCTTGTTCCTTGCTATTTGGCCAAGGAATAGAGCTCAGGATTCATTTCCACACATTGCAGATGAAAGGAAACATAAAATAACAAATTTGATGAAGAAATCTTCCTAATTATTGTTCATTATTTATACCTAATTGAAGCAAGATGTTCCTTTGCTTGAAGGGCCCCAAGGGTTGTAACTCTGCTATAAATTGTCTGCAATGAAAGGAAGCGAAATCTTCTTTTTCCTACATATTTTTTTTTAATTTTTCTCATGGTAATACAAACAAATACGAGCTTTGATGAATGGGAGGCATCAGGATGAATTACACAGTTGAGTCTAAATACTGAACTACTCTAAATTACTGCGGTTTCTACAAGTATGGAACGAATGCATAACTTCCAGGGAGCTCTGATCTCCTGTTTTATTCCCACATTTGAAATGGAGATTTCCCCTCTCCTGAGGATTTATTCATGATGGTGTTCCTGGCCAGAGGCTCAGGGAACATCATGGCTGACAAGCAGGCAGCCTGAATGTTAATGGCTCTATCTCCTTTTCTGTCCCAACAGAGCTTATTGTTCTCTCTTCCTCAAACATCACCTTCACCCTGCAAGCTTCATCATCTGACCATGGTCTGCCTACTGCCTTCTATAGCCACAGATTTCTATACAGAGATCTCTCTAATCACCGACGCGTACCTTCTCAGCAAAGAACTCCAAGATCATTTCTGCTCATCACACAATAGGTCTAAGCCTAAAAGGACTGGAAGAGGTAGGCCTGTCTAAGGACACCCTAAAACCGTATCTCCATGGGCAGTTTTCCTTTAGTCAGAGCACAACGTTTTAGAAAGGGCTCACAGGGAAAGATAATGGGGACTAAGGACAGCCAGTCAACAAGGCTGCCAAGAGAGCCTTGGTGAGCAACAAAAGACAGATGCTGAAGGAGGACAGGAACCCCATCCAAAAGAGGAAGGAAGTTTCACCAGGAGGGGACTACACTGCAGTACATACAATTTTCCTTTTCTGAAGCTACTATTTTCAGCAAGAAGTGACCACAAGCATCCAGGCACTTGCATTATAAGATAGACAGAGGGCAAACCCATTCATCTCAGCTTGGACTTCTGTCAGTCCAGTGTGTAACACGCACCTCGATAAAATAACTAAACCAGCTATTGTCTCAAATCATTCCTAGATGTCCAATAGGCCAAGAACAGCGACACCTAAGGCAAGAAATGAATAGTGAAGTTTACAACAAAACATATGTGACTAGCTGGAGAGAAAACTGAAAACAAACAAGCAAACAAGATACAAGCAAACCACACCAAAACAAAACGCAGCACTGAGCGAACAATGTGAGGGGAGTGAGATGCATAGGGGACCCCTGAACGCCCAGGAGCGGAGCCCTAAATTGGGAGCCATATGTAAGAAAGGGACTGCTAAAGAAGGATTTAGCTGACTCCTATAGCCTAGGTGGAGGCAGCTAAGCAAGAACCAATGAGTAGAACATTCTAGGAACAGAAGAAGTTAGCTATCCAGGCCATGATGGGTGAGAAAACATGGGTCGCATGGGCTGCACATTACAGAGTGATCCTAGTCATCCAACAGAGCTTTGGAAAGCTGGAGGCTCTGGATGCAATCCTGTCCCAGAAAATCCCAGTCATCTGATGGACTCCCTCAGCCTTCATGTGGGCCTCGGAGCTGGAGTCCTAGCAGCTCCCCTGGCATGAGGAAAGATGCAAATTCTTGACAGCAACCCCAGATCTAACAATTCAGAAACTCTTGGGCTGGTGCTAGGCTGCCGAGCTTTCATAGGTTTCCAAGTGGCTCTAATAAATTAGGTTCCAGAAACACTGACCAAGGCAACCCATTTAATATCTGAGGGCTTAGCCTTCGTAAGTTATCCCTGTTTCTCAGGGTTGGTGAATATTAATGATCACAAGGCACACATCCAGCTCTTCTTCATGTTCAGTGTCTGCTTTTCTGTCAGACTGTCAACAAGTAGCCCCAGTGTTTAAATCATTGTGCCCACATGGTAGAGTGGAAGGTAGTATGCTAATACAGTTTACATTAAAGACTAGAGCATTTGCTGGACCTCACAGAGGAGTTAATGGTATATCTTGAGGTCACTTAAGACTTAGCTAAATATCCTTCAGTATACACAGGCTGTTTAACTTGCCTTTAAAAGAACTAAGTAATGACCAACCTTCCTTGCCTCGGACTTCCCATGTAATCAGTTGATGTAGTCTAAACTAATACAGAGACTTCATCTCAAATTACATCCTCTTCCAGGCCTCTAATTTAGAGCAGTATGTGTGTGCGTGTGGGAGGGAAAGGGGTAAGCATTTGATGAAAACAGCTAATAGTCAAGAGCAACCTTATATAGTAATTACCCACCATACATATTTAAACTGGCATTTAGACATTGCTTGAGAACAGAATGTTTGCAGTGTTGTTTGTTAACTTGAGTCAGAGTCAGTTGGGGTCAGTCACTCAATCTCTTATAAAACTTTGTTAAAACTTTTCTCGAAAGTATCCCTCATTTCTTCCCAATGTGAGGCTGTATGTGTTGTTCAATAGATACAAAGCAATGACATTTGTTAGACACACAGGCAATAGGGACAGACAGAATCCAGACATCAGACACAGGCTACAGACAAACAGGTTACTACAAACATTAGACAATGGAAAGGACAGGGAGAAAAGTAGAGAATTTGAGCTTTGGCTTCCTTTCCTTCACAATAATCCAAGGCGGGTACTAAAATTTTCTTTACACTGACACATTTTGGAGCCTCTGAGGTTATCCTTAATGCTGTAAACCAATATTTGATAGTAGCTGGGATAGTCGCACCGCATGGAAGAAAGCATGGGCAGGAAGCATACATCAACCTTCAGGATCACATAATCAAAGCCTACCTCTTCATTTGCCCATCTATCTCTCAAGGAAAACAGCCCATACCCCAATTTATTTCTACCTCCCCACCAAGGTACAGGCAAATCCTATCATCACCTAAACTGGCACCTTATCGACACTGCCCAATTCAGATTTCTATGATACCAAACGGAATGATCTAGAACAAATCTGAACACAGATGGGATATGGAGACACCAGAACTCCAACTTGCTTTGTGATCAAAAAAGCTTCTCCTTCAAAAGGCCACTCAAGAAAAGTAGAAAGCACAGGGCAAGGGCTTGGGACAAATGGCTTCTGAGACATTGTCTTAATTGGGGTTTTATTGCTGTGAAGAGACACCATGACCAAGGCAACTGTTATAAAAAACAACCTTTAATAGGGGCTGGCTTACAGGTTCCGAGGTTCAGTCCATGATCATCAAGGCAGGAGCACGGCAGCATCCAGACAGTATGGCACTACAGTAGCTGAGAGTTCTACATGTTGATGTTAAGGACGCTAGGAGAAGACTTTTTCCAGCATATACAAGGAGGGTCTCCAAGCCCACTCCCACAGTGACACACTTCTTCCAACAAGGCCACACCTACTCCAATAAGGTCACACCTCCTAATAGTGCCACTCTTGGGGCCAAGCATATTCAAACCATCATAGACATCATGCCCTTAGCTCCTTGGCTCTTAATTAGCTGGCGAAGTGACATAGTACAAGCATGTTCACCTTGAGAATTCCAGCCCCTCTGCCTGTCTTTCTTTTGGATAACATCTAGTGTTAAAATCCTCCTACAACTAAGCCCACTCTCTTCTCTAAGTTTACATTTGAGCAGAGACCTTACATTCTATGCCTCTACTAAAACCCTCTCTTGAACTGTTTTTCTCTATCTCACATCCTGAACTACTGATCTGGAGGCTTCTCCATTGGAAATCATAGCTGACGACCACGAGTACTTCAAAGAGTCTTACAGATGGGATTTCACAAACCTCCCTCAACTCTGAGAGCAGTTTCCTCCATCTATAAACTAACCTCTTTGAAATTGAATAGTGTCCCTTCAGTCACAGCCAAGGACAGTCTCCCCAGCTGGCTCTCACCTCACTTCCTCCCCACACCTTGCCCTATAAATCAATCTTCCTACTTCTAGATACATTTTCATTAACAAAGAGATGAATGGGTTTGCAGCATGGGAAAAATCAATAATACAAAATTTGTAAACACATCTTTGCATGTTAACAGAAATATTTACATTGGCAATGGAGATAAATACAGTTGCAACATGCGGAATCAATATACAGAACATGTAAAACAGATTTTAACAACCACAGGACCGCCATAATCTAGATCAGAAGAGCTACTATTCTTATTATTCTTCCTAAAGGAAAGCAGTGGAGAACCCTACAGATAAGGAATGTGGACATACATCACTTCAGAAATAAAAGTCTCTACTACAGTGTATATATGTACCCACTATCATTCTAACACTCTCATGTTTCTGACTTATGTCTGAATCTACTCAGGGTGATACTGCGCACAGGAAGCAGCACTTCCTGGTTATCCTTCCTCTTTCTGCTTGAGGGCTTGTGTACATGCACACACACACCCTCTGTCCCTTTCTCCATTTCTCAGAATTCTCTTGTATCCTTTTCTCTGTGCCTCCTCCATGCAGTGCAAGGCTTCTCAAGGGTCCTCCTTTTACATTCAGTCAATATTCAATACCCCCTATTTTTGAGGATCTGCCAGTATGAGGCCCTGTTATAGGACTAGGGATAGAATAAGAATAACTCAGAGGTCTTAGTTTCATGACATTTAAATGTCATATTAAGACTGAAGAGAGAAAAGCACAAATAATTATGTGGTGCTGGGGTCTGGAAACAGAAACTCTATGGACACTGATGGTCCTGTGAAACTATCTTTTTGGTTGTTTGTTTGTATATTTATTTGTTTGTTTGTTTTTAGTATGCTTCTGTCTTCCCCGATACTTATAAAGTGTTGTATGTAAACACAGTTCAGATCAGAGGGCATGGTTGGCAGCCGCTGATGAAGATATCGCTGGGGAGATAGCAAAGCACAATACAGTTTATGGGAAGGATCAGAGATAATAACTATATACAGAAGCCAGACGGTGTTTTCAACAGCAGCTTTGGCATTCAGGGACATGTTTTTTTCTCTTTGCTTGCATTAGACAAAGACAAATTAGAGTGCATAAATTCATGGAAGGCTGGACCAAGACCAGCAGCCTCTTTCCTTCCAGGGAAGAGGCAGGATGGCCGCAGCCTGTCAGTTTCTCACTCCAGAGATTTCCCCTAGGCCATCTAGCAAGTCTGGAAGACAATGAGGCAAGATTCATGCAGGCTCCTCCTGTCCAAAGCCTACAGGGCACAGTTCTAAGTAGTAAGCAGAGTGGGAATCCCAGATCAGCAAAACTGTCCTGGGAATGAAGCTGGGCCACCTCAGGATGAGGTCTGATTGCCTATGACAAGCTAAAAACAAAAACAAAAACAAAAAATAAAACAAAACTGTGCTTAACACATTCTTGATATATTAAATGAAACAAATAATTTATGTTTTAAATGACATTATTTGAGTATATTATAATTATTTTATTGTCTTAGTATTTTATTATACCTAATTTATATAGCATATAGCAGTTTTGAAGAAAAGATGAAATGTAAACTTTAGCACCATTTTTTTTTTGTAAGCATCTGTATTGTGTCTTGCTGAATATCTCTCAGGTCAGAGGAGACCACTATATTGTGTGATTATTAAGAAACAAACAAACAAACAGAGCAGCTCTCTGCTCCCAGACCCGGTGAGAGAGAGACCCAACCGCCTGGTCAGGTGGGCACTCCTGAGGCTGCAGAGCAGAAGAGACCACCAACACTGCTCACCCCTGCCCACATCTCTGGCCCAAGAGGAAACTGTATAAGGCCTCTGGGCTCCCGTGGGGGAGGGCCCAGGAGCGGGAGGACCCCTGCCAGAGACACCGCCGGAACCTGAAAGAAACAGACCAGATAAACAGTTCTCTGCACCCAAATCCCATGGGAGGGAGAGCTAAACCTTCAGAGAGGCAGACAAGCCTGGGAAACCAGAAGAGAATGCTCCCTGCACACACATCTCGGACGCCAGAGGAAAAAGCCAAAGACCATCTGGAACCCTGGTGCACTGAAGCTCCCGGAAGGGGCGGCACAGGTCTTCCTGGTTGCTGCCGCTGCAGAGAGCCCCTGGGCAGCACCCCACGAGCAAACCTGAGCCTCGGGACCACAGGTAAGACCAAATTTTCTGCTGCAAGAAAGCTGCCTGGTGAACTCAAGACACAGGCCCACAGGAACAGCTGAAGACCTGTAGAGAGGAAAAACTACACACCCGAAAGCAGAACACTCTGTCCCCATAACTGACTGAAAGAGAGGAAAACAGGTCTACAGCACTCCTGACACACAGGCTTATAGGACAGTCTAGCCACTGTCAGAAATAGCAGAACAAAGTAACACTAGAGATAATCTGATGGCGAGAGGCAAGCACAGGAACCCAAGCAACAGAAACCAAGACTACATGCCATCATCGGAGCCCAATTCTCCCACCAAAACAAACATGAAATATCCAAACACACCAGAAAAGCAAGATCTAGTTTCAAAATCATATTTGATCATGATGCTGGAGGACTTCAAGAAAGACATGAACACACTTAGGGAAGCACAGGAAAACATTAATAAACAAGTAAAAGCCTACAGAGAGGAATCGCAAAAATCCCTGAAAGAATTCCAGGAAAACACAATCAAACAGTTGAAGGAATTAAAAATGGAAATAGAAGCAATCAAGAAAGAACACATGGAAACAACCCTGGATATAGAAAACCAAAAGAAGAGACAAGGAGCTGTAGATACAAGCTTCACCAACAGAATACAAGAGATGGAAGAGAGAATCTCAGGAGCAGAAGATTCCATAGAAATCATTGACTCAACTGTCAAAGATAATGTAAAGCAGAAAAAGCTACTGGTCCAAAACATACAGGAAATCCAGGACTCAATGAGAAGGTCAAACCTAAGGATAATAGATATAGAAGAGAGTGAAGACTCCCAGCTCAAAGGACCAGTAAATATCTTCAACAAAATCATAGAAGAAAACTTCCCTAACCTAAAAAAAGAGATACCCATAGACATACAAGAAGCCTACAGAACTCCAAATAGATTGGACCAGAAAAGAAACACCTCCCGTCACATAATTGTCAAAACACCAAACGCACAAAATAAAGAAAGAATATTAAAAGCAGTGAGGGAAAAAGGTCAAGTAACATATAAAGGGAGACCTATCAGAATCACACCAGACTTCTCGCCAGAAACTATGAAGGCCAGAAGATCCTGGACTGATGTTATACAGACCCTAAGAGAACACAAATGCCAGCCCAGGTTATTGTATCCAGCAAAACTCTCAATTAACATTGATGGAGAAACCAAGATATTCCATGACAAAACCAAATTTACACAATATCTTTCTACAAATCCAGCACTACAAAGGATAATAAATGGTAAAGCCCAACATAAGGAGGCAAGCTATACCCTAGAAGAAGCAAGAAACTAATCGTCTTGGCAACAAAACAAAGAGAATGAAAGCACACAAACATAACCTCACATCCAAATATGAATATAACGGGAAGCAATAATCACTATTCCTTAATATCTCTCAATATCAATGGCCTCAACTCCCCAATAAAAAGACATAGATTAACAAACTGGATACGCAACGAGGACCCTGCTTTCTGCTGCCTACAGGAAACACACCTCAGAGACAAAGACAGACACTACCTCAGAGTGAAAGGCTGGAAAACAACTTTCCAAGCAAATGGTCAGAAGAAGCAAGCTGGAGTAGCCATTCTAATATCAAATAAAATCAATTTCCAACTAAAAGTCATCAAAAAAGATAAGGAAGGACACTTCATATTCATCAAAGGAAAAATCAACCAAGATGAACTCTCAATCGTAAATATCTATGCCCCAAATACAAGGGCACCTACATACGTAAAAGAAACCTTACTAAAGCTCAAAACACACATTGCACCTCACACAATAATAGTGGGAGATTTCAACACCCCACTCTCATCAATGGACAGATCATGGAAACAGAAATTAAACAGTGATGTAGACAGACTAAGAGAAGTCATGAGCCAAATGGACTTAACGGATATTTATAGAACATTCTATCCTAAAGCAAAAGGATATACCTTCTTCTCAGCTCCTCATGGTACTTTCTCCAAAATTGACCATATAATTGGTCAAAAAACGGGCCTCAACAGGTACAGAAAGATAGAAATAATCCCATGCGTGCTATCGGACCACCACGGCCTAAAACTGGTCTTCAATAACAATAAGGGAAGAATGCCCACATATACGTGGAAATTGAACAATGCTCTACTCAATGATAACCTGGTCAAGGAAGAAATAAAGAAAGAAATTAAAAACTTTTTAGAATTTAATGAAAATGAAGATACAACATACTCAAACTTATGGGACACAATGAAAGCTGTGCTAAGAGGAAAACTCATAGCGCTGAGTGCCTGCAGAAAGAAACAGGAAAGAGCATATGTGAGCAGCTTGACAGCACACCTAAAAGCTCTAGAACAAAAAGAAGCAAATACACCCAGGAGGAGTAGAAGGCAGGAAATAATCAAACTCAGAGCTGAAATCAACCAAGTAGAAACAAAAAGGGCCATAGAAAGAATCAACAGAACCAAAAGTTGGTTCTTTGAGAAAAATCAACAAGATAGATAAACCCTTAGCCAGACTAACGAGAGGACACAGAGAGTGTGTCCAAATTAACAAAATCAGAAATGAAAAGGGAGACATAACTACAGATTCGGAGGAAATTCAAAAAAATCATCAGATCTTACTATAAAAACCTATATTCAACAAAATTTGAAAATCTTCAGGAAATGGACAATTTCCTAGACAGATACCAGGTATCGAAGTTAAATCAGGAACAGATAAACCAGTTAAACAACCCCATAACTCCTAAGGAAATAGAAGCAGTCATTAAAGATCTCCCAACCAAAAAGTGCCCAGGTTCAGACGGGTTTAGTGCAGAATTCTATCAAACCTTCATAGAAGACCTCATACCAATATTATCCAAACTATTCCACAAAATTGAAACAGATGGAGCACTACCGAATTCCTTCTACGAAGCCACAATTACTCTTATACCTAAACCACACAAAGACACAACAAAGAAAGAGAACTTCAGACCAATTTCCCTTATGAATATCGACGCAAAAATACTCAATAAAATTCTGGCAAACCGAATTCAAGAGCACATCAAAACAATCATCCACCATGATCAAGTAGGCTTCATCCCAGGCATGCAGGGATGGTTTAATATACGGAAAACCATCAACGTGATCCATTATATAAACAAACTGAAAGAACAGAACCACATGATCATTTCATTAGATGCTGAGAAAGCATTTGACAAAATTCAACACCCCTTCATGATAAAAGTCCTGGAAAGAATAGGAATTCAAGGCCCATACCTAAACATAGTAAAAGCCATATACAGCAAACCAGTTGCTAACATTAAACTAAATGGAGAGAAACTTGAAGCAATCCCACTAAAATCAGGGACTAGACAAGGCTGCCCACTCTCTCCCTACTTATTCAATATAGTTCTTGAAGTTCTAGCCAGAGCAATCAGACAACAAAAGGAGATCAAAGGGATACAGATTGGAAAAGAAGAGGTCAAAATATCACTATTTGCAGATGACATGATAGTATATTTAAGTGATCCTAAAAGTTCCACCAGAGAACTACTAAAGCTGATAAACAACTTCAGCAAAGTGGCTGGGTATAAAATTAACTCAAATAAATCAGTTGCCTTCCTCTATACAAAAGAGAAACAAGCCGAGAAAGAAATTAGGGAAATGACACCCTTCATAATAGACCCAAATAATATAAAGTACCTCGGTGTGACTTTAACCAAGCAAGTAAAAGATCTGTACAATAAGAACTTCAAGACACTGAGGAAAGAAATTGAAGAAGACCTCAGAAGATGGAAAGATCTCCCATGCTCATGGATTGGCAGGATTAATATAGTAAAAATGGCCATTTTACCAAAAGCAATCTACAGATTCAATGCAATCCCCATCAAAATACCAATCCAATTCTTCAAAGAGTTAGACAGAACAATTTGCAAATTCATCTGGAATAACAAAAAACCCAGGATAGCTAAAGCTATCCTCAACAATAAAAGGACTTCAGGGGGAATCACTATCCCTGAACTCAAGCAGTATTACAGAGCAATAGTGATAAAAACTGCATGGTATTGGTACAGAGACAGACAGATAGACCAATGGAATAGAATTGAAGACCCAGAAATGAACCCACACACCTATGGTCACTTGATTTTTTGACAAAGGAGCCAAAACCATCCAATGGAAAAAAGATAGCATTTTCAGCAAATGGTGCTGGTTCAACTGAAGGGCAACATGTAGAAGAATGCAGATCGATCCATGCCTATCACCCTGTACAAAGCTTAAGTCCAAGTGGATCAAGGACCTCCACATCAAACCAGACACACTCAAACTAATAGAAGAAAAACTAGGGCAGCATCTGGAACACATGGGCACTGGAAAAAATTTCCTGAACAAAACACCAATGGCTTATGCTCTAAGATCAAGAATCGACAAATGGGATCTCATAAAACTGCAAAGCTTCTGTAAGGCAAAGGACACTGTGGTTAGGACAAAACGGCAACCAACAGATTGGGAAAAGATCTTTACCAATCCTACAACAGATAGAGGCCTTATATCCAAAATATACAAAGAACTCAAGAAGTTAGACCGCAGGGAAACAAATAACCCTATTAAAAAATGGGGTTCAGAGCTAAACAAAGAATTCACAGCTGAGGAATGCCGAATGGCTGAGAAACACCTAAAGAAATGTTCAACATCTTTAGTCATAAGGGAAATGCAAATCAAAACAACCCTGAGATTTCACCTCACACCAGTGCGATTGGCTAAGATCAAAAACTCAGGTGACAGCAGATGCTGGCGAGGATGTGGAGAAAGAGGAACACTCCTCCATTGTTGGTGGGATTGCAGACTGGTAAAACCATTCTGGAAATCAGTCTGGAGGTTCCTCAGAAAATTGGACATTGAACTGCCTGATGATCCAGCTATACCTCTTTTGGGCATATACCCAAAAGATGCCTCAACATATAAAAGAGACACGTGCTCCACTATGTTCATCGCAGCCTTATTTATAATAGCCAGAAGCTGGAAAGAACCCAGATGCCCTTCAACAGAGGAATGGATACAGAAAATGTGGTACATCTACACAATGGAATATTACTCAGCTATCAAAAACAACGAGTTTATGAAATTCGTAGGCAAATGGTTGGAACTGGAAAATATCATCCTGAGTGAGCTAACCCAATCACAGAAAGACATACATGGTATGCACTCATTGATAAGTGGCTATTAGCCCAAATGCTTGAATTACCCTAGATCCCTAGAACAAACGAAACTCAAGACGGATGATCAAAATGTGAATGCTTCACTCCTTCTTTAAATGAGGAAAAAGAATACCCTTGGCAGGGAAGGGAGAGGCAAAGATTAAAACAGAGACTGAAGGAACACCCATTCAGAGCCTGCCCCACATGTGGCCCATACATATACTGCCACCCAATTAGACAAGATGGATGAAGCAAAGAAGTGCAGACCAACAGGAGCCGGATGTAGATCGCTCCTGAGAAACACAGCCAGAATACAGCAAATACAGAGGCGAATGCCAGCAGCAAACCACTGAACTGAGAATAGGACCCCCGTTGAAGGAATCAGAGAAAGAACTGGAAGAGCTTGAAGGGGCTCGAGACCCCAAAAGTACAACAATGCCAAGCAACCAGAGCTTCCAGGGACTAAGCCACTACCTAAAGACTATACATGGACTGACCCTGGACTCTGACCCCATAGGTAGCAATGAATATCCTAGTAAGAGCACCAGTGGAAGGGGAAGCCCTGGGTCCTGCTAAGACTGAACCCCCAGTGAACTAGTCTATGGGGGGAGGGCGGCAATGGGGGGAGGGTTGGGAAGGGAACACCCATAAGGAAGGGGAGGGGGAGGGGGATGTTTGCCCGGAAACCGGGAAAGGGAATAACACTCGAAATGTGTATAAGAAATACTCAAGTTAATAAAAAAAAAAAAAAACAAACAAACAAACAAACCAAAGCAAAAAAAAAAAAAAACCTTTACCAAAAAAATCATTAGTAAACACAAAAACAAAAAAGAGATCAACAGAAACCTCTTTCAAAGCTTCCAGTTCTAACAAACATATTCCTGCAAAATTTGCATCTGTATTATATGTAAAATGTGACCTGAATGATTTGAAAAGCCCTCTGATATGCAAATGACAGTTCAGATTTAACTCTGTGCTCTCTCTGTTCTTTTCCCATACCCCCTTTTCTCTCCTGGTAGGGTAGGACTACTAGTCAGCTAAGACCCATTTAGAAGAGGAGCCTCCCTGTGCTGTAGCCCCCACCAAGTATCACTCAGCAGGCTATGGTGGAAACGTGTGACTCACATAGCTGAATCTCTGGAGAGAGCCAGACCCATGGAAATGCACACCTAAAATTTCCAAGGCCAGCCTCCCTGACCCAGGACTCAGGGATAAAATTCCTCTACCAGGTAGGCTAGCCTAGTCTTCATTTCTGCATCATTCGACTAGATTTAATCCAGGCCTGGACCCTGGAAATGATTCAGGCTCGGTGATAGAAGCCCTGAAAATGAGCCCAGTGAGATCAGAAGGGCTGAGTGCCTGGCCCACTCCCATTTTCCACGAGGTTAAGTCTGTGGACCTCTGTTGTCCTCAGTGAAGAAGACTCATTCATGCCTTGTGTGACTAGAGTTTCTCTTCCCCCAACCCCACTACCCTCTTGCTAGATACTCATGGAGCACTATCATGAAGGACTCCCTGTTCACTCAAGTCTTCTGGTCTGCATTCAGGCACACTGCCTGCTAAGCTGTACCCAAGACATCTTCTCAACTGTCACATCTTATAAAAGAGTGGATCCTTGGGCCGAGAGAGGGCTCAGCCAAAGCACTTTCTACTGATGATTGCTGGAGCTTCCTACTGAAGCCCCTACCCAAAATGCTGGGTAGGTACAGTGAACTTTTTATAATATCAACATGTGGGAATCAGAGACAGTGCATACCTGGAGCAACCTGACTGGGTAAGTTAACCAATCTTTGTGCCCTGGGTTCAATTGAAAAATCTTGCTTTTTATTATATGCAGTAGAGAGTGATCAAGGAAGATAACAGACATCAGATTTAAGCCTCCACATGCAAGCACATACTCATACACACTCACAAACATTTATGCGTACAGACACACATATAAACATACATACATATAAGTGTATACACTACACACACACACACACACACACACACACACACACACACACACACACAAATGCAAGGAAGGAAGAAGGGAGGAAGGAAGGAAGAAAGAAGAAGGAAGGAGGAAAGTGAGTCCACATCCACAAGATCTATGTCACTCTGTGTGCTCTAGGCTGAACTTTGTCCTGACACTTACCATTGTACCTCATGTATTCTGTGTTCCTGACTCAACTGTGAGCCCCCTTGAGCATTGACTATACCTACTTGCCCCATATATGCTATGGTAGACAGCAGTAAGAAACCATTTCTGATTTAACCATATCCAGTACTTGAAGCTCAAAGGCTAAACTGGAGAAAAACCCAAGATGGCAGCTAGCAAGCTAATGGGTATAACATAGAACCACTAACCCCCCAGACTTCAAGTGAAGCCTCAATGCTGCTAGGCAATCTTCTAAGTGTGCCTGCACAATCGATTCTCCCAGTCTCTTGGGTGGTTCTCAGAAAACAACCCTGCTTATTATTTCCCAAGAAAGCCAAAGCCATTGGCTTTAGTAAAGAACTCCGATTTTCTAAAACTACTGGATACCCACCTGCCTTCTTTATAAGCCAGAGCCTCTCTCTCACTCTTACTAAGCATATCCGTCTGTCTCCTGGATGTAGGACTTGCCTGCATTCTCAAAACACATTGCTCTTCCAGCTATCACCCCTATCTCTTATATTATGAAATTACTTCTTTCTATGGACCATTTCCATGGACTTGAAAACACATATATCTTCTATCTTTAAACAATCCTTGATACTGCATTTCATCCCAACCTCCCATCAACTTCCCCAAGAGAGTTATCTGTGGCTGTCATTTCCATCACTCTCTCCCATTTCTTAAGATCCTGACTCACTCATCTGTCTAACCACTAAGCAAAAGCTGTTTTTCTCAAGGTCATTAATGACCTTCCAACTACGGAGTCCTCACTCTGTCCCACCTCAGCAGTATTTGACAAATGATCCCTCTCTCCTTCCTACAGCACTTCTTTCCTTGGGTTTCAGAAAAACCACGCAGGAACCTCCTTATTTATGACTTTCCTTAGTTCTTTATTTTCACAGATTGCTCTGGAGCTGGGGATCAGATATCTTCTCTGATGACAAACTTTGGACAGAATCTCATGTCTGTTAGCTGGAGATGCATCTCTATACTCTGGACTCACAGTGAATCATTAAGCCCTAATTTGCCCCACTGGCTCCTTGAAATTGTCTGAGTGACAACTCCATTTAGTTGACTAATATGCTCCCAGACCAAACACAGTCAAACTCAAACACTTAAAATACAAACCCCTAAACCTAGACGGGGCCTGCCCCTCCTCCTGTTTTTCCTTCTTAGTCAAATGTTGTTCTTGTATGTACTGAATCCCTGACAAATGTCACTGTCTTTTTAAGAGGCCTTTGCTGACAAACATATATATGGTAAAAATAACTACATCCCAGCCTATTATATAGGTGTTTGATGCCAGTTTCACCCTAAGAATAAGATCTGGCTATTTGCTCTATATCACCAGTATCTATAATTTAGGTTATAAGCTATCACCATTTGTCTATGACTGAGGGAATTTCAGATATTGACAAATTTCAGAGTAAAACCCAGAAAAATTCTAGGTAAATTGGTATAATCTGTTCCTTATTTCCAGTACTCTTTTGGCATGTGGTAGATCTTAATGGACACAGCACACACACACACACACACACACACACACACACACACGTTGGCTTTGTCATGCCTTTAAAATGTCTAAACTGGCATTTTTGTTGGAAAAAAAGTCTCCATTGTGGATGCTTGAATTAAAGAACTGTGGTCTTAGAGCTTGGGGCTTAGCACAGAGAAGTCCCTATCCAGATCATTATCCCCACTTCTTCACGGTGGGTAACATCAAGAGTTGAAGCTTCAAGATCCAGTTTTCCCATGGATTCAGTGGAAGTCAGCCTCCATCAGCTGAGAGAATTTCTGAGATGCAGCTGCTGTCTGCTTTCCGGGCTCTTGTGTCCCTGCCACTCAGTGGGAGCCTTGCACAGCATCCCTGGCATTGCCAAGCACCTCCATGCCAAGAACATGGCTGGCTCCCAGTTATTAACACCCACAAATGTTTGCTGCCACAAATCAGTACAAAAGCAGGATGGACCATTGACCTTTAATCTATCAGTGCCGGGGCTCTTAATTCATTATAAGCCTGTCATAAAGGTGGCTGAAATGCAAATGAGAAAAGCTACCCTCCCAGGAGGTGACCAAGATGCCACCCACACCGGCCACCTGGCACACCAGCACTCTCCTTCCACTCCAGGGCAATATCCTCTGTCTCATCTCCTCTGTCTGAGTTCTAGCCCTCAGCTCCTTCTTTACAGATACCTATGCCCTTCTGCTTTGCCTGCTTCTCTGTCATATAATGACTGCAACTCCAAAATCTATACTAACACTTCATTCGTATTGCTTCATTTAGCCTTGGCAGTATCTCTTTCAAAAAGGTTATTACTACATCCCACTCCCTACTTTACAGATAAAGAAGCAGAGGCCTAGAGACATCAAGGAACTGGTGGAGGTAACAAGTCAAGGAGCTGTCTTCAAACTCAAGATTGCTTGGTGAAAAAAACCTGTATGCTCCAACTCCATGAAACGGAGATAGATACCAGGTCGTCTGAGCTATGTAGGGAGAGGGAAGAGGAAGAACACAGGTAGCAGAGAACATCACACACGAGGCACTACTAGGATTAAACACAGACTCAAGGGAATATGATATTGAACTACTTCCAACTTGGCAGAAGACAAAGCATTAGAGCAAAGAGAGAAGATTAGTGGGAAAGGAGAGACCAAGGTTACAACTAAAAGAAACAGAGGAATTGACACATAGAAGAGGGCCATTGGAAATGTCCCACACCAAGGTAACAGCATTTACAAATCACGGGTATCTGTGAGGGTGAAATATTCTTAGAACCATTAATGGTTTACTAAGAAGAAATGAAATGGTAAACAACGAAGGAACATTAACCTGAGGATCCAGAGACAACAAGTGTCCATAAAATACTTAGAGGATAGTTATAATGGAGCTGCAGAAGCACAGCAATAATGGAAACATGATGAGGTATCAATGCCATTTAGACAATTAGAGGGTCACATAATAGAGAGATGAGTGGGTGGCTTGTCCTACACGCTGGGCAGGGGCAGGCTATAATAGAAAAAAAGGGTCATATGCACATTAGAACACAGCTGTTGAGTAACAGTAAGTATGTACTTACATGTGCATAGTGTGTGCACGCACAGAAGTCAAGGTCTAGGTCTATGCAGGTATGAGAATATTCTTAAGGATACAAGGATAGGAATGAGGAAGAAATTTCCAAGGAAGGAATTGTTGGAGGACCTGAACACTTGGTTTGAGGGATGCCATTTGTTATGAGACACTTCAAAACAAAGGAGACACAATGCCAGGATGACAACTCCACAGGAGGCCAATTCACATCTAAGCCAAGACAACTGCTCAAAGTCTTCAGTTTGTTTATAAACTATATGGGTCTTGGCACTCAGCATCCATGATAGAAGAAAACAAAGGTCTTTCCTTGTGGCAACATCTAAAAGAAAATACTAGCATACGGGAGCTTGTTACCCAACAATGCAAAACCAGCTAAGATTAAATATAAAGCCATAAGATGGTAACCCATTCTGAATCAGTTTGCAGAGAAAAGTTATCTGAATAAGGATCTTGAGTCCAGGGACAGAGTCAGAAAAGGAGGATGCAAGACAGAGGGGTATGATAGGCCTCATTTGAATTCAGAGGATGGAAGGAGCTGAACTTTAAAACAAATGCTCTTACAATGACTGGCCAAATTCATCTCCAATACCTTCTTTCCTGACCAGGTAGTTTCTCGCCTCACCAATAAGGTTTGGGAGCTGACCCGTGCAAAGATCTAGGTGAGCTTGTTGATCAGCCTAATGGCAAGCCTGCATATGGAATGATCATGCTTACCTAGCTCTACCTAGGAATGATGGCCAAGCCATGGACCATTTAGTCATAGATGATTTTATGGAGAAGAAGGTTCTTGTGGAAACAGGTTCTATGTGCCTTGGCCTGGCATTCTTTCTGGCCAATGACAGGAAGTGTGCCAGTGACCATCAGTAGACCACCTGAAGGGAATAAAGCTACAGAATTCTAGAAAGCACCACAGAAAAACTGTTGGCAAAAATGCCTAAAGGGCACAGGCATTTGTGGGCCTCAAATCTACCCTTCACCAACGTTTCCTCTTTTGTGGCATTCTCCTGGCAATTCTAGGAGTTATCAAAAGCCTTCAGTATCAGCTCCTGATGTGTACCCGTGTACTCAGGACAGAAAGCGGAACATGGAAACCACTCTGTTCTGGTATCCTCTTGACACATAGGAGGAAATTAGGAGAGCATCATATGCCAATTCAAATGCTCTCTTCCTTGGAGCCCGGTACCTTGCCCAGGGAGCACAACATATCAGTGATCCAAGGGGTGCTCTGACAGGATGGTAGCCTAGGATGGGTATTCAGAATGTAGGTAGCAATGATAGTTTGTGGCTACAGATATCGATTTTTCACTTATAAACTCTGTGGCCTTGAACAGATTGTGCCTCTCCTGTGGCCTTTTTCTATATTAGTATCCTTGTTGGCAGAACATGGATATTCATGGGTTGGGTGAATCCAGGCAAAACCATGGGAATGTTCCATTAGTGCTAGCTGCTGCTGAGGCTGTCAGTTGTTCTGAGTAGCAAATGAGAGATTGGGCTCTAGAGTGGTGATAAGTGGCCAGGGTGTACGACAGACTCAGAAGTCATTGACTGCCTAAAACAGTGTGTGCTTGTTTCAAATTGGGTGTTTTTAATGGATTATGATTTCTGTGCACTTACAAGTCCAGCACTTCCAACATTTACATTCTTTGTCTGACCCTGTGAACATTGGCAGTAGGAACCACTGGACAAGATGATCACCAGTTCTTCCCCTGCTGTGATATTCCATCATCCTGCAGCATATGCTGGAACGAAAAAAAATCTTATCTTCTTTAGGATTCTTTCTTCCAACAAACCATGGACTCTTTTCTCTGAAATGGTGTTTTGCTCTGAAAACTGGAATCACATTTTGTTGTCTGTTGGGACTCAGACATTCCATAGGGAGGATATCACAAACAGACTTTGGAACAATTAAAACTCAGCTTATCCAGACACTGGGAGCATTGCCCATGCAGGGCACTGGTAACTCTTCTCCAGAAGCAGAGGCCTGTGAGTGACAACAAGACCATAGCCACGTGACGCTTGAGGAAGCAAAGCAAATTCACACTCCCAAAGGCCTGAGCTCAGGAGACTGCAGGCTTCCCTGACTTGGCAGCATAATGTTCTCTCACAGTTTCATGGCATGGAAAATAGTGGATGCACAAAGACAAGCCACAAAGCCAGAGCTAAGCTAACCCTTTCTCCAACTTTAAGAGGAGTTTTCATTTCTGGGGGAAGCTAGTTGCCTGTCATTCTTCAAGATGGATATGAGTCTCCTGGAAATCCATATAGGACTGTGTTACTCAAAGACGGTCTTCTCTGCACCTTTCCCTCCAGAATCATGGTCTCCTAGAAGCAAGGACTTCTGGAGAATTTGCTCTCTTCCAGACACTGGACGTCTACGCTAAGCAGGACAGATGCTGCCTCTCCTGGCTCCTGGGCTTCCCAGAAGTACCAGGGTCAGGTGGTATGTGAATCTGGACTTGAGCATCCCAAGGATTATCAAGCAAACATTTAATTCTGATATGTTTGAGTGGATGAATGGCTCTACTAACCCACTTGTTATTTCTTTCTTACTCTAGATACTTTAGTGATCAAAACCCCAAAACAAACAAAAAACAAACAGGGATACTTACAAATCACTATATAGGCATTTTGAACCATACCTTTCCCAGATTGGGTAGAATGGGGGTACAAAAGAAAAGTCAGAAGAAATTCAACGCTGTTGGCTTCAAGAAACTGCCGAGAAGAAGAGTATCCAGATAGGATGGCTTCATGAGCAAAGTGAACACAGACGCAGTGAACAACAGCAAAAGGCAGGGAGGGGTGGGGAGTGCAAGGGTAAGCAGGACCATCCCATGGGAGTTGGCTTCTTTACAAGCCTATCTGCTACATCTCATCCCTGCCTATCTTCCTTCTTCCCACTCCGGCTAAGTCAATCCCATGCTAACATAGGTTCCCAACACCACTAGGCTCTCCTACGTCACTGTAACCAGCATTTTTCTGGGGCATAAATGTGTCTGACAGATCAGCCTGTGCCCTGCTGAAAGAGACACGGGATCCTGTTACACAGCGCTGTTATACAGTGGGGCCAAGATGCTCTGAGCAGATTCTAACTGTGGTGCTTACTGAAAAACACTCTGTGGCTCCCCACTGCAGTCAGGTTGGAGTGACCCACCTAAGTATAACTTCTTATACCACACAGGACTTGTTTCATATCCACTATTATTTTATACTTTGTCTTCTGGTTAGACTGATTTTCCCCTAAGCTCACAGCTCTCTCCTCTGGTCTCTTGCATATGCCAACAGGACCCCACCTTCCTAAACACGCAGTCAGCTCCACATAATGTAACATTTGGCTGCATTTTACTACCTCTACCTCTATGCTTCCACTGAAAATAATCTCTTCTGTGTTAAGTTAGGTTGAATTTAATGTGATGTCCTGACCTCCTATCTATAATCTTATATGCAGATAAGCTAAAAAGAGATCATTGGGTGGGACATAATTCAATACAACTTGTTGTAATGACTTTTTTCTACTGTGTAGTAAGACACCATGACCTCCCCTCCCTGTGGAATAGTTCATCCAATAAGGCCAGAGTTCGAAATCCTTCCCAAACAGTTCCATCAATTTAGGACCAAGTATTCAAATATAGGAACCTATGGGGCAATTCTCACCTAGACCAATATACAACTAATAAACTTATGTGTGTAATATATATGTATATATGTGTGTGTATATAATATGTACGTGTCTATATAATATATGATAGAATACATGTATATTATATATATAATATATATATTATTTTCACAATTACCAAAGCAAAAATATGGACCAAGATTGGGGTAATTCATGGATAGATCAAAAGATACCAAAATGGTCAGCAACCATGAGAAGCTATAGGAGCAGTGAAGAACAGGTGATACCTTCTGGCCTGTAGACAGGACCACCCAATACCTTAAGCTCAAATTTCAGCATCCGGAATGATAGAACAATCCATTGCTGTTATCCAAGGCACTCATTTAATGCTGTTTTGTCTTTGCTATACTAGAAGACTGATACATTCCTTGCCCATTTTGGCAATGATGGAGATATCCCTCATCACAGAAGTATTTCTGTACTGTGTTAGGTGACATCATTTCTGCTCTGAATTGCCAAATGCCACTTCATGAAGGAAAGATGTGTCATCCTTTATCTGTTTATCTCCAGACATCACACAAAAGCAACATAGGATCAGTTGATCTCTGTGCTACAGTGCTGTATGGGTGATGCATAGATAGATAGATGATGGATGGATGCACAGTACAGTCATTAAGTCAGTTCCATGCTGATGGTATCTTTCCAATGATCACGCCAGTCCGCATGAGTGCATTCAATGATAGGGTATTGGACAAACAGTTGAACAGATGAGCAAACTGACTTGTGAACATTTACTATCTGGGAGACTAAAATGCCCAGTATACTTTCAAACCCAACTTCACTTTTAGCACATGCCCCTTAAGAGGAATTTTATCAGATGGGACAACTGCATAGTCTTAATGTCCAGCAGAGCCACAAGCCAGACCCAGAGTAGAGAACTCCAGACTAAGACTCCCAATTTCCCAGCTCCTTGCATAATAGTCTTATATGAACATCCAAGGGTCTCTACCAAGAGGAGTCATGTATTTAAAGGATCCCCATTTGCCAAGGCCTCTGTGAGCCCTCATGAAGCCCAAAGAGGCATGAACAAATATCCCCATCCCCCTATAATAAAGCAAAACCATGTAGGAAAAGCGGCTTGTTTGTAGTGCTGTAGCCAATATCAGGATGAACATGGATTTCTATGTAGCAATGCCTGTCTCCAGAATGTTCTTCCCTTAAAAATCATCACTTTTAAACTAACCTTTCAGTTCAGACTTTACAATCTGTTTCCATCTTTTATGTCATGTGCTGTCTGAATATGTTCATGATTTGTGAATGCACATGGTTAGCTGGAACATTTTTTTGCAGACCCAGCCAATTTCAGCTGTACATGGAGAACCCATCCAATGGCTGAAGTTCTGCTGAGCGTTAAGGTCACAAGGGTCAAGAGCCATAGCCATGAACTCTTGGGGGTAACAGAGGAATTGAGAGTAGAAGTTAAGACTTCATGTTCTTCTGGGGAAATGAAACCCAACAGGATACACTATGTTTTCTCTTTGATTGGAGATGTTTCTTTCGACTTTTTAACTGAAATAGGTTTCATGGAGTGATTCATGTTGGTAAAAACGTGTCAGCTTTGATTCAACAAGCGTACATTTGAATCTGTCTCATACAAGATGCACAGACTGGATCTCTGCCTCCTCGTCTACAATAGTAGTAGCTCAATGTAGTAAAAATCAAACTATATCATTCATAGACAGTAATTAGTTCTAGCACATAGTTATAGCACATAATTATAATGTATACACACACAAATGCACACTATTGAATTCTTCATATACAACACACTATAATTTGATGATATTTGGAAAACATCCATTTCTGCTGAACAGGTACAGAAATGCTTTCTTGTCACTTTCCCTAAACAATATATTATATACCCACCAGCATGACATTTATACTATAATAGGTAGTGTGAATAATCTAGAAATAATTAATAAAGCAATGTAGGTAAATCACATTCAAACACTATCAAATTTTATATAAGTGACTAAAATGTCCTTGGATTTTCATATTCACTGGGGACAGAACAGCTGGAACTAATTCCCTTTGGGTAATGAAGGACAGTGTAAATAAATACGTACTTGAGTGTATAGTATATGTCTTGATACAGCTGAACAATATCAATCCCTAAATAAATGATATTTATGGTTGATGTCATCATTACAACTATTCCATTAGTAGAAGTACTGTTACTGTTGCTGATTATGTCCCTTAAAGGGTCAGGGAATTAATATAGCTGATACTCACACTGCAGTAGGCTGCTTTCCTCTTGGACCTACTATGCAGTTTTTTGTCCACAAAAGAAAATCTCAGCAACCTCTGGCTAGAGATCAGCGACTTCTGAGGCTTACCATGCATATTAAAGCCTTGAAGGCATTACCGGGGTTTACATTGCACTTTCCCTTCCTTCCCACTATAATCCTAAAGGGTTATTACGGTGATGAAAGCACAGGCTCCTAATTCTTAGGATATTAATTAAAGTGAAAACTGCAGATGGTGTTTAATAACAACTTAGTCCCAGCAGGGTCCAGGCACTTCACCTAAATCAAACATATCATAAAGTTGGCATGAGAATCACAGAGACCGTCCTGTCACATCTGGCCAGGGACACGTGTCTTCATCTAGAGTGAAAGTAACGAACCGTCTCTATTACTTATGCAGATGTGGCCTTAAATGACTTGACAGTCTGATTCTACCCTACCAGCTTCCAGAGCCAAAAATAAAGAAGTATTGATTGCAGAGATTAATAGCAGAGCTTGAGGAGGAAAATGGTACAAACACCTTTTTCTCTCCTTTCATGATATAAACGCCTGCCACCCCTGCAACCTAATTTTGTCACCTAGCACATGGGAGTGTATTAATTAAAGTGACACCAAGGACAGGAAAATCTGAGCTCTGGGGGTGATGACTAGAAATACATAAATATGCATCTCCGGAGTCTCAGGACGGGAGGCGCCTTGCCAGTGTAATTGCTCTAAGGAGGGGGTGGGAGGGATGGACAGGGCTCAACATTAGAGGTCATGGCTCAGGTTCAGGACAATACTTTCCAAATACAAACAAATGAGCTACACAAAACAACTACCTGGTACCCCATA
The DNA here is from genome assembly GCF_021556685.1 of Rattus norvegicus. Classification (NCBI taxonomy): domain Eukaryota; kingdom Metazoa; phylum Chordata; class Mammalia; order Rodentia; family Muridae; genus Rattus; species Rattus norvegicus. The sequence continues at coordinate 10,903,670 of NC_141549.1, read as the reverse complement.
GTTATATCATGTAATTACTATGTATGTGTACACACACACACACACACACACACACACACACACACGCTCACATACACCATATCCATATGAAAGAACACATGCACACACACAGCAGTCTGCTGGCCCTACATATCCACAGGATTTTTTACCCAAAGTTTCACCTAACTATAAGTTGACAATATCAGATAAAAAATGCGTTTGTATTGACCATATACAAAGTAGACCATCACTTCCATAAATGTCTCCTAATAGGGCCTGTGGCGTAGCTGATATTAAATATTTACTATGCACTGTTTTTCAGAATCCGGGTGGCATTACAATAGTAGTTCACCTTACAGTTTTTGACTTTACAATAATGCGAAAGGCTTTGTGTTCAGCAGAATATATGTTGAATTTTAAATTTTGACCATGCTAGAGATATGCTATATGGTAACTTCAGTTCCTTCTAAATACCCGGAGCAGCAGCAGCATGTACAGACATTTGATAGTGATGTCTTCAACTCAGAAGGCTTTATTGAGACACAGGCTCACCCTGAGGAACATCTTCATACTGGAAAAGGTGGGATGGCGATGTTTTACAGGTGATGATGAATCTAAGGCCCATTGTGATTCAGTCAGTGCGACTCAGCCAGAATTCAGACCCAGGACCAAATGCCCTATCTCATACTGTTCGATAGAATACTGAGATATTAGGGGAAGGGATTTCCCAAAGAAATAGTATTAGAATATTGGTATATCAGAGGAAAGTATTTCCTGAAGAATAGTATTAAAGCAGTTCTCCTGGGAGGTGTGCAAAGTGTAAAAAGATTCTGACAACCTCACTGAGAGGCTTTTATCTCAATGGAGGGTAGATCCTGGGAACCTTGGACAGAAAAGCAAGAAATCAGGTTGGGACGAGCTTTCAGGACAAGAGAGGATGGTGCACGAGTTTAGATATTCATGTTTGCATCGTCCTATGTAGGTTAATTTCACTGATATCCATAAGTCAGTTTCAGCATCCACGTATGTGAAAAGCCTGCAGTGTGTCCTGATTTCAGACACAACAGGAGGATTCAGCCTCAGTTTATCCTCAGCACCTTAACACTGATGATCTGTTGGGGGTCTCTACACATATATCCAAAGGCATCTAATACCACTTTGATCCCACTGGATCTTACTGTGCCTTCCTACTTAGGCTGGCTGCGTCCCTCAGCGCTGAGTACGATCATTCAACCAGACAGTGGAGTCGGGGCCTGGGCTGTCTGTTCCTCATTTCAGCCTTCCTCTCATCTGTCATAGCCTAATGGGCATGATCAAAATGACCCCACAATATTTCTCAGAGCCCACTTTTCTGAGAACATCGGTGCTGTTGTTGTCCTAGTTTACAGGAATAGAGGCTAATTATCAGGACACAGCAAGAGAGAGAAGTTAAGGCAAAGAACTGGGTCTATTTATAGCACGAAGGTAGCATAAGCAGAGACTCCCGTTTTCTACTCCCTGTGCCATCAGTGGGACAATACGGTTTACTTGACTGTAAATCCATGCCTATACCTAACCTTTGAGAAGTCTCTGCTTCTTTCTGGGACAGCCTTCCGTAGCGTCCTACTGTGACCTCTAGGCTAGAGAAAGCATCCAGACATATAGCATCATCTTCCTTTGCCCAGTCTCTCTTTTTTCTTCTCCCCTCTCACTCCCTCCCCCTACATCTCTCCCTGTTTCCCATACATATTTTTATTTGTCTGCTTTCCCCCCAAGTATTATTAAAATTTTTTAAATGACAAGTAAGAGGGGATTGCTAAGTGTTATGTATGGAACATGGTTACTATATTTACCGAGCATTTTTGGTGGTTTATTATTATTATTATTAATCTACGGAAGAGGAATCTTGGGTTCAAAAGGTTAATTAACATTCACAGCTTTACACATCCATTAAGTATGGGCTCCCTCATGTGAGCCCAGGGAATCTGGCTCTGAGCAGATACTTCTAAATACTTTGCTAATGCTCAAGAAGAAACATGATAGGTCTAGCTTCTTTCCTAGTGTGTTCCCAGAACTAACTACAGAACTTGGCACATAGAAGGTAGCTCACAAGGATACTTAGTGTTCAAGTACTACAAGTAACATGAGTATAAACTCTGACGAATGGCTCGGCTGAGCTCTGTTGCTGGCCCTGCTGAGCTCTGTTGCTGGCCCTGCTGTGAGGCTCAGCTTCTGCACTCTATAAAAAATGCCTCTGTCCTACCATCTCCGCAGTTCACGCTGAGCAGGTTGTCTGACTGAGAGCGCTGTGTAAAGTAAAAGTTAGAGCTAAGCTGTTGAGGGGCTCACAAGATTTCAAAGGAGTGGGCAAGTTTAGAAAAATATGTGTAACACCCCCTCATTTCAGAGATCAAGACAATGAGCCCTAGAAAAGGCAGGCATTTTCTAAGTGCTCATAATGAATCACTATGCCAAAATCCTATCTCACATTTCAAGGACTTTGCAGAATGACCTAGGAATGGCTACAAAACCTGTCACTGCCTAAAGATAGACTTTACTTATACTCATAAAAACAGTCATCCAGACTCAGTCTTATTCAGAGCACCCAGAATTGATGGTCACTGTGTTCTTAACAGTTCCTGATCTTCCCTTTGAGTCTAGAAATTAAGTCATGACAGTGAAGTGTGGCCTAAAAGATTCAGTTCTCAGTACTTAGAGGGCATGTGGGAGCTACACTGGTGAAGCCATGTGTCAGAAAATCATTATCTTGACATTATATATCTGGCCGTTCAAATGACTTCTCTATGTCTAAGCAAACATTCTGCCCTAACCAGGCTAAACTTGGCTTTCATATCTGATATCCATGGCCACCACCCAATGTTAGGACCTTAGAGCTTCTCTGAGAACCCAAAAAAGTGGGCAGTAAAGAGAGTGAAGGGAGAGGTTGGTGAGAGGCAGCTGAACTAGTCTTCCCAGCCTCAGGTGCCATGCACTGCACAGAGCACTTCGTAGACAATAGCTCACTGTCTGTTTGCTGTCTGTAGGAAACTTGGCGGTACCTTTTTAGAGGGACAATTGGGATCTGCAGAACTCCAAAGAAACCTTTAGGATTTGTAGTGATGGGTGCAAAAGATGAATGGTTCCCAATGTGGACATGTTGGCCGGGAAAATGATATATAAATAAGTCCCTATCAAGCATTTTCATACCCTTGGAAGCCACTGGCTTCACCAGCCACAACTATTGCCCTCTTCTATGGCTCTTGATCCATTTCCCGTCAATGACTGCCTCCTCCAACTCCAGTTTGGTCCCCACCTTCCTTGCTTTTCATGGCTTGTCGTACTCCCAAGATCTTAGCTAACCCAATCCTTAGGTCAGACTGTAAGGAAGGATGCTGGACTTCTCCTTCCCACAATGATTTGATCCTGGGGCTTCTGCCCATGTCCCGCCCCTGCCAGATGACAACCTCAACACTTCTGATCCCTGAGGAAACAGATTGCTAAAAAGAAAGTTCCTTCAAACAAATTTACTTCTCTGAACATGTGCTTACCACCTGGACAGTCAATGAACAGAAAGCGCAGGAAAGATCACTTTGGATGATTGTCTACTTTTCATGTAAATAACATTCTACTGCAGCTTGGCATAGAGTGAGGAATACTGACAAAATTGTATCATATAAAAGGTATTTGAGGTTTTCTTTTTGAAAGTGATAAAAACAAGTTTTCCAAGATAGTCCATTGAATTATATTTCTCTTCTATTTTTTAATGAAATATTTTCTAATTTTTAAAAAAGACATTTGGGAAATTCACTTTGCTGCACAGTTCTTTAAAGGAAAACAATTGAATTTGTACCATCCTTGACTATCTCAGGGAAATATAGCTAATATAGGTATACTGGGCAACTGTATGACCAGATCCCCAAATTTAACACTACGTGCGGACTCAGAACCAAGACCTGTATTAGAAACACCAATGAGGATCTGACCATCACAGATAAGGCTATAGTAGACTGTTCAGAAGTCCATTCTATTCCATGTTAAACAATGACCTCAATGAGTACTGCTTCTCGAGAAAGGGACCCACAGAAGTAGGGTTTCAAAGGCAAATTAAGTGCAAAGACACAGCCTGCTGGATCTATAAATACAAATTTGGCACAGCTGAGAGTACAAGGAACAGAGAAAAATACTCAGCCTCCAAAGGCCTGTAGCTCCTACTCATCACCAGCCATCTCCCTCACTCTCTGCCAGTGGAGACCGTCAACTTGGTAGATCCATGGGTTCCACAGACCACCCTGGAAACTTCCTTTCCCCAGGACCCCCATAGAGATGATGATGTTTCATTTCTCCTTCATCTCTGTTTGCTCATTTTGTCACCCCCTCCATCTCCTCTGCTTCATCCCACCCTCCCACTGATGGACCGCTACTTCCTCCTCATCCTCAGACCATCTTTCTCCTGTGGGCTTGTCAAGAACCCCCAAGTGTCAAAATGAATAGTTTTCACCTCTATACGTCATGACACAACCCTATTCTTCTGGAACCATCTTACCACTTACTTCCATATGATCTGTGAGGCTGCGGCCATGGTCTTTAATGTTCCATAAGTAGAGTCTTGGCTCCTTTAAAGTCCTTTCCTTCTCTTCATCTGCTATGTATAGTCAATAGGATACTCTCCTGTTGCTTTCAGTTATGCTGCTGTCTTCAGTCGAGCTTCTCTTCCTATGCCTTGCTATGGTAGGATCCTCTTAAGCCTCCACTATTTCAGTCATCTGATATAGTTCTGCGAGATTACTCCAGCTTTTTCCCAAGATATGAATTTTACTCAGATCGCTCTTCCTTACACATGCATTTCAAACTTTCCTTGTATTAAAAATTGTTTGATTTTCTAATTAGCATCCCTTTCCTGTAACTGATGAGCTGGTTTTAGTTCTAGGATGACTTCCTTCCTGCTTCCTTCTATCACCTTTTCCTCAGGAAGGAACTGATCCTTCTCCTTGGTTCACTTTTGGCTTTTGTGTTTTAACTTTCCTAAGGATTACAGGTCATAAGCCAGTCCACTGTCCGCTGTGTTAAGAATGGAGCTTTCATCTTTCCCATTCAGTCCACTATAAAGGAGGCAACCCTCAGCCTCCTGCAGAGCAAGCACTGAGGAAATGTGTGTTAAAAGATGATCAAACCAATTGGAAGAACGTTAGCATATTCCACTGAACAACCTCAAGTTTAAGACAAATTATAAAGTCCAGTTTCAGAAAATGGTAGATTAGAAAAGATCATAGGTCATAGCTCTTTCGAGGCACTCTAGAATATTCCAGGAGCCATAACATAGATTTCAAGAATTGATCAAGGTGACAGTCATAAAAATCAATTGGGATTAATTATCCTCACGTGAAACAGGCTCTTAGCAGCTAAGAGCTGTGCAAAGTAACAGGTAGTATTTTGAGGGAACATGTAGTCTTTCTCATACTGTTAACAAAAAAGTTAATGGACCAATCTTTGGCCAGGGAGATGGTGCAATGGGCATAGAAGCCTGATGACCTAAGTCAAATTCTCAGTTCTCACATAGTAGAAGAAGAAGAAAAAAATAGACTCCTACAAGTTGTCCTTTGACCTGCACACACACACACACACACACACAGTATTTACACAATTTTTAAAAAGTAAACATTGTCGTTTTTTAAACTGCTACACAAGTGAATCCATAGAGACAACCAAATTATGTGCCTCTAACATACCCAGAGTATGCTACTGGGAAACTCATTCATTATTAATGTAAATCATAACCAAAGACATTCTAGGTCCTTTATCCCAGGAGGAAATAAATGGAGGACAAACTCTGGGCCTGGGGCTCAGGCATTCAGAGAATCAGTCTGCCTAACATGCTGATATATTTCGTTGGAGCATATTGAAAATTCTTTTTAGAGCTCATTTCTGGGTTCATGTGCATCCCACTATCAATGGCTTTACAGCTGTTTCAGAGGAGATAAGAGACTGTCCATCAGCCTTGATGCTGTTGGTCTGTGTCATTTAGCCTGAAGAAAATTGCCCAGAACGTAAGAGAAACGCATTCCTGTGAAATTTGTTGAGAAATTATTCATGCGATTGGAAAGCTTGGAAGAAATGTAACACTCATGTTTTCATCAGCATGGAATACTTTAAGACTCTGAGGCAGGGGTGGAATGCACGGAGGCTGTCAAGTACTCCCATGTGGGCACGTCTCAACGTGAGTGCTTTCTTTCCCCCTTCTTCGTTCCCACCTGGACCAGCTTTGTACCAGGTGACAAAGATGACCTCAGGCTGTGGCAACATGGAACAGTAGGACTTTGAACTTACTTAAGGTTCCAGGGAAAGCCTTCAGTTATTGGGAAAAGATGATTGGAACAATGACATAGTCTATGTGTCATCTGGGAGGTTCTTTAATCCCCAGTCTTGTCTTATGGACAATGTCTGATGACACAACATAGCCAGTTAATTCTGTGGGGTAGAGTGAACTCTACTACTCTTCACATCTTTTTCTTCGTCCAGAAGAGCAACACCATGAAAACAATAAGTCTAATATTAATACTTCAGGGATAAAAAGAGTATCTTTTCAGTGACCACTGAAATCTTGATGAAAAAAAGACTACAAAGACTTATATAATATTAACCTACACAGACAAAAATGGAGGTGTGATCTTGGGGCATTTGTAAAAGAGACAGGCTTGACTTTTTGACTTTGGCAAAGTCAGAGGCCACTGGGAGTAGCTCCTTTCAGGGAACCATACAACAATACTGTTAGGATTCCATTTACCTTGTGTGAAGGCTGGAAAATCCTTATGAAGCTTTGAATGGAAATTAAAGATGTACAGCCATGCCTCAGTTCAGAATCCTGAGCTTGGTCAAAGAGAATCATCTAGCAAGCTTGGATTTCTGCCCTACCTGTGTTTCAGATTTCACTATCTATGCTGGCTATATAGTGCCACAGGGAAAAGTCCCTAAGGAGAATTTTATTGTCATCAAAGAGCATGGATACAACTTAAGTCCTAACTCATAAAAGAGAGATTGGTCAGACCTGCAATAGATACTATCAGTGCCTGGTCTGGAGCCCTGGTTTTGCAAAAACCATGTCCATCTTTCCTGTGAGTGGTGGTTGCTAATATGCATGAGCTTCCTAAAAGGCAGCTGATATCCTTAGAAAAGACCAATGTGACTCTTCTTCAAGCAACAGACTCAAACCATTGATGGAAGGACACGAAGTGATCAGACAGCCCCAGCCTCCAGCTGAGGATAAGGCCAACTATGTGAGACAGTTAGCATTTCAGAGCCCTCCTGATACAGCATGCAGCCAGTATGGGTTTTTGTTTTGTTTTGTTTGCTGGGCTCTCCTGCTCATTTTTCTGGACTCTTCCTCTGACTTACTCGGTTTTCATCAATTTGTTTTGCTTGAGATTTCTCTATCTTCCCAATAAACCATTTGTGCAAGAATCCTTGGTACCCATCCTTGGAAAGATCCTAGCTGGCAGCAAAAGACCTTCAGCTTCTACACGCCATGAGCACATGGCTTCACAATGAGCCTTCCATCCCTGGGAGGGCAGATGATGCTAGAATGCGCAGGCTTCCCAGTTTCAGGAAACTATCTATAATGCACAGGTCTGAATACACCATGAGCACTCATTAATCTTAGAATGTCTCACTTGATTGATAAAGTTCCACATTTTTACCGGGCTAGCTCTTTGCATGGCTACATTTCTGCTCTTCCCTAAGTCCTCAGGAACAAGTCAGCAGGGACAATTAATCTCACTTGCTCATCAGACTCAAGCACAATTGGTCACTGAGCTCGCCATTAGTTAATAGCAGACAGTTTTCAGAGCCATCACTCCCATGTTTGGAGAAAGAAAAAAATAAATAATGCCTAGAAGAACGCTTGACTGGCTGTTTGCAGATGATCTAAGAAGTCTGTTCTTTAGTTCCTCAGTCTAGACTGCACCAACTTCCTAAGTCATCTTAATTGTTTTGGACAAAATGAGAAGTCCCTTCTGAGAAACTCAGTAACAGGTAATTTGGCCCTCACATCAGCATGTCATCCTCAGCTCTAGGTGTAGAATCTGTGTTGGAAACAAGATTCCATACGCCAATATGTTCAATGGGTCAAGAGGGCAGGTGGAACTGGTCCAGGGAAGTTGTAATGGAGATCACGGTACAGGTGCGATGGCTATGTGCACACCAAGGATGCCAATTTGGGCAGCAGGCTCAGCCTGAATGGGCCAGAGAACAGCAGAGTGGGAATTGGTATGAGTCAGCTGTGTGAATCTACTAAGGAATGGAGATCAGAGTTCAGCATGTTAGCAATTGGGAATGGAGGAAAAAGGGGATAAAATAATGGATCAACTTTAATGATGGCCTTTACCATGGGCTGGAGGTACTCACAAGGTTGTCCATTAACCTTCTGGGCAGAAGATTAATGTTTCCATCTAGGAGTCAAAGGAAATAAAGCTAAGAAGATCCAAATTCACATTTGTTAATCAGCAAAGTCTAATCTGCACCCCATCATGCTGTCCTCTCAATCCTTTTAAGGAGTCTCAGGTGGGTGGGACAGCACTGAATCTTGTGTCTGACCCTGACATTCTCCAAGAATGTAGTGCTTATGAGCTAAGCTGTAAGTGAAACGGACATTTCAAGTAAGTAAGGGAAGACCCTTAACGGGTGACAGCAGTCTGATGACTGATGACGAAAAGGAGAGCATGACCCACTTCCCACAGTGACAGGACGAGAGCAGCCCACCGACAGAGCCACATCTTGAAACAGAAGACAAGAAGTACGAGAGAGTGATGACATCAGAGCTTTTCTCAGACACCAAGAAAGTTCTCAGTCTGCAGAGAAAGGGGCAAACTCAGGAGTCTGCTATCACTCAGTTCCCTGTAAGACGCTCAAAGCATGATGATTCCAGTTTCTCACCACTGTCACTTGTGACTGAATCTTTATAAAACTCTAAATGCTGGCCAAAGAGAACCGAGGAGCACTGTCTAGCTAGACTTGAATTGCCCCACAAGCCTTTTCATTACCATCTCAGAAGAGCAGGAGGCCCAGGTTCCTAAGAGGAATCCTGCCCCACAAAGAGCCTTAGGGGAACATTTTACCCAGGGTAACAGCAGAGAAAACCATCTCCTCATTAATGTCCTGAAGGAAACAGTGAAAGGCTGGATAAAAATACTCACTTCTCCTCTACTAGCTACCTGGAAATATATTCAGAGATGATTACAGTCCAGGCTATCCCTTTGCCTTTTCTTATGCCAAGAAACTATAATTTTCCTGGGTAGAGGAACATTCTAACATGCCACATACCCAAAGATGTACCTCAAGCTTGACTTCTGGAATTGGTGGCCCATGGATTGCTCATGGAAATACTTCATCACTTCAAGTGGTTCCTGTACCTATAATCCTTGTTTCTTTTCTTTAATCTCAACCTTATTTCTAGTTTCTCTAGTTGCCTTGGGGACTTGCTTCAGTTATCAGTTGTTCTTTGCCTGGCTTCTGGCTGCTCTCTATCTAAAAGTTTGATCATTTTAAACCTACACCTCTAAGTCTTCCCAGTATACCCACTGCAGGCTGTTTCCTCTCCCCCTCTCCTTTCTCTCACCATTACCATTTTCACTAATCACTCACCCTTACTGTTTCAACTCCTGTTAGTTATAACCATAGACTGTACCTAATGTGTCTCACTAGGGTATAAAGCTTCATCTGGGTGCCTAATATTCATTGTTGTTGTTAATCTACCACCAGCGAGAGAGAAGAGGCTCCCAAAGGATGCTGATGACTTCATTTGACATTTAGACCTGTGTTCTTTCTAGCTGTGAATGCATCATCACATCTAGGGACAGAACATTCTCCTATTATGCCCAAGATGCTAGTAATTTTCAGAGTTGTAGAAGGGACAGTTTTAACCCTTGCCCCATGATTCTGACATCACCTCTAGATTATACCTCTGCACCTATGTGTCCTATTCATCAGGGAATCTGAGCTTCCCAGGCCTTGCCTCCCATAGCCATGGATCTCCATTTTCCTCTGCCATGCTCTGATTGTGACTCTTTTCCAAGGTTCCATCCAAGTCTTTTGATTTTGCAATCTGCAGATTTTTCCACTGGTACTCTACCAGCTAACCCTATACCATCCACTTGCTTCTCTCCACTTGAGTGGTTAGAGATGAAAACCTTGACCCCTACCTATCCTAGGAGCCTGCAGCTACCTTATGAAGCCTGTTTGTAAAGTTGATCTCTCAAATGTGTGACTGTTGATGAAAAGGAAGGAAGGAAGGAAGGGAGGAAGGAAGGAAGGAAGGAAGGAAGAAGGAAGAACATTTGCTGTCACTTATCACAGACATTCTTCATTTTATATTAAAATCTCTCTGGGACCAGGTCCAATCAAACATGCAAGTTCATCTCCCTGGGCTCCCCGTTACCGAGTTTTCCACCTAATTTGAAGTCAGGAAGCCAGAAAAGGAATATTGAGTGGATTCTCAGACAGCCTCTCTATATAAAGGAGGACATCCAACATTTGCAAATGTGAGATCTTTTAAATTCTCTAACCCAAGTATGCCCAGTGAAGCAAGTATTTTAATCTATTTTAGAGAAATGGGTAAAAAAGCAAAGAAACAAATTTGAAATTTTCAAGTTACTCAGGCTTTGTTAATTTCTAAGGCAGAGAATCAGTCCTTTCTTCTTCCTTCACAGCCTGAGGATTCTCTAGAAGACACGAGATCCCTACTCTGGGTTCACCTGGCATGGACTCCTCTTTACCTGAAATGCCCCATTTGCCATTATTTTCTTAGTCTAACACCTCCACCTCTGTCACACCCATCTCCACTCTTGGCTCAGCTGAGGATAATTACTTCCTCCATGCTGCCTTCAGCCCACACATCTGACACCTCACTGCTCTGTTCTGCTGTGAACTTCTGTTAACCAGTAGGCTATCTAAAAGGGGGTCTTACCAAGGACAGGACTCTGACCCTCTCTCCTAACACATGTTAAGCACAGTATCTATGCACATAGAATGCTCGGACAACCTTGAATCCATGTCAATTTATCCCATGAAATTCATCCAAAAATATGTTTGGAAATCCAAGGCAAAGAATAGACAACAGCAAACAGTAGTAGAGCACCCTGACCCCTTCTCTGTGTCTTTAGGTGAGTGAAGCACCAGAGAGCAACTAGCATGGGTTGATATGGACAAGAAAGATACATGTGCCCTTTTAGAACTGGTTTCTCTCAAAAAACCCAGGATAGCTAAAACTATCCTCAACAATAAAAGGACTTCAGGGGGAATCACTATCCCTGAACTCAAGCAGTATTACAGAGCAATAGTGATAAAAACTGCATGGTATTGGTACAGAGACAGACAGATAGACCAATGGAACAGAATTGAAGACCCAGAAATGAACCCACACACCTATGGTCACTTGATTTTTGACAAAGGAGCCAAAACCATCCAATGGAAAAAAGATAGCATTTTCAGCAAATGGTGCTGGTTCAACTGGAGGGCAACATGTAGAAGAATGCAGATCGATCTATGCTTATCACCCTGTACAAAGCTTAAGTCCAAGTGGATCAAGGACCTCCACATCAAACCAGATACACTCAAACTAATAGAAGAAAAACTAGGGCAGCATCTCGAACACATGGGCACTGGAAAAAATTTCCTGAACAAAACACCAATGGCTTATGCTCTAAGATCAAGAATCGACAAATGGGATCTCATAAAACTGCAAAGCTTCTGTAAGGCAAAGGACACTGTGGTTAGGACAAAACAGCAACCAACAGATTGGGAAAAGATCTTTACCAATCCTACAACAGATAGAGGCCTTATATCCAAAATATACAAAGAACTCAAGAAGTTAGACCGCAGGGAGACAAATAACCCTATTAAAAATGGGGTTCAGAGCTAAACAAACAATTCACAGCTGAGGAATGCTGAATGGCTGAGAAACACCTAAAGAAATGTTCAACATCTTTAGTCATAAGGGAAATGCAAATCAAAACAACCCTGAGATTTCACCTCACACCAGTGAGAATGGCTAAGATCAAAAACTCAGGTGACAGCAGATGCTGGCAAGGATGCAGAGAAAGAGGAACACTCCTCCATTGTTGGTGGGGTTGCAGACTGGTACAACCATTCTGGAAATCAGTCTGGAGGTTCCTCAGAAAATTGGACATTGAACTGCCTGAGGATCCAGCTATACCTCTCTTGGGCATATACCCAAAAGATGCCCCAACATATAAAAAAGACACGTGCTCCACTATGTTCATCGCAGCCTTATTTATAATAGCCAGATGCCCTTCAACAGAGGAATGGATACAGAAAATGTGGTACATCTACACAATGGAATATTACTCAGCTATCAAAAACAATGACTTTATGAAATTCATAGGCAAAGGGATAGAACTGGAAAATATCATCCTGAGTGAGCTAACCCAATCACAGAAAAACACACATGGTATGCACTCATTGATAAGTGGCTATTAGCCCAAATGCTTGAATTACCCTAGATGCCTAGAACAAATGAAACTGAAGACAGATGATCAAAATGTGAATGCTTCACTCCTTCTTTAAAAGGGGAACAAGAATACCCTTGGCAGGGAATAGAGAGGCAAAGATTAAAACAGAGACAGAAGGAACACCCATTCAGAGCCTGCCCCACATGTGGCCCATACATATACAGCCACCCAATTAGACAAGATGGATGAAGCAAAGAAGTATAGGCCGACAGGAGCCGGATGTAGATCGCTCCTGAGAAACACAGCCAGAATACAGCAAACACAGAGGCGAATGCCAGCAGCAAACCACTGAACTGAGAATAGGACCCCCGTTGAAGGAATCAGAGAAAGAACTGGAAGAGCTTGAAGGGGCTCAAGACCCCATATGTACAACAATGCCAAGCAACCAGAGCTTCCAGGGACTAAGCCACTACCTAAAGACTATACATGGACTGACCCTGGACTCTGACCTCACAGGTAGCAGTGAATATCCTAGTAAGAGCACCAGTGGAAGGGGAAGCCCTGGGTCCTGCTAAGACTGAACCCCCAGTGAACTAGACTGTTGGGGGGAGGGTGGCAATGCGGGGAGGATGGGGAGGGGAACACCCATAAAGAAGGGGAGGGGGAGGGATTAGGGGGATGTTTGCCCGGAAACCAGGAAAGGGAATAACATTCGAAATGTATATAAGAAATACTCAAGTTAATAAAAAAAAAAAAAAAAAGAACTGGTTTCTCTTGGGTGGTGGTAGATTGCCAGCAAGACTTTGATTAAACAGAAAGGATAATGTGCCAATTAAAAGAGAGATTCAGGATCAGCCCAGGAACAAATCCCCTAAAGCTGGCAGGTAACACATTTCTCACCTTCCAAGACCCTGTTTCTGCTCCAGTGAACTGGCAATAATATATTGCTCATCATGCAGAATTGGGAAAGGAGACAGGACACTGTGTTGGTAAATCATTTACTAAAAAATAAATGGTGTGCACCAATTATGGTCTGTGGTCTATAATAGATATAAGTTCAACAGATGACTTTGGGAAAATAAGCAAGCAAATAGTCCTCCATTGTAGAGTTTGCTGATAAGCTCAGTATAAATACTCTACCAAAGACTTTAGCCTAGCACTGTGATGCCTTTCAACTGCTTGTGGTTCACACAAACATTCATTCCTCTGGACTTGTTGATACCTCTGTATCAACAGATATTTCTTTTTAGCAAGGTGAAAGAAGAAACTAACAAATATGACTTCTCATTGTTATATAGAGAAGAAACTTTAGCCTCAGTTGCCCTACCATAGAAAAAGTTAGACCTCCTCTGAGCATGCCTACAGGATCTCAGCAGAGAACATCTTGAAAAGACTGAGTGGCTGGTTCTGAGGTGTCATGATGTTCATGGTAAACAGACACTTAGAAGGAACCATAGCCTTACTTTCTGAAATATCCTCTTTAAACATTCAGGAAGGTCTGCCTTGTGGCATTCTCCCCAAGGGAGGATGGTTTGTATATAGACAGCATTTGTTCTGTGGCCTTTTCTCACTTTCTAAGGTTGTAAAAATCATTCTACATTTCCTTTGCAATTACTTTCTACTTTATTTCTCAGTTTTCCTTAGTGATTCACATAAAACAACCTATTTTTGCAACCAAGAGTTAAATAATATTCCATTGCCATGGCAACAGGTTAGGCTAGTAGCCTTCAAACCCAACTGCTCATACCACCATCAGCCACAAGCATATCTTCCCCCTCTCTATGTTAGAAACCTTCTTACAAGGTGAGACATGAGTTTCTAGAAAGTTCTTGTGGTCTGTACAAGAATGTAAAGAAAAATACACAAAATTTCAGTGGCAGAGGTAAAGAGTATCTTCAATCATGGTTTGAGGGCTAAGTCTCAATAGAGACAAGATTAACTCCTGTCTCTCTCAGTGAGAATATTCCAGTCGAAGGAGGGATAAGATCACTGATAAAAGAGAATAATTTCTTAAAGTGATAGTCTGATGGATAAAATATAAATGGACTTTCACAAAAATTGTTATAGTGCTCTAATCCTTGGCACAGAGTATGGATAATGGTCCCCAATTGATGAGTTGATACATGACCCTGTAGACAATATAAATTTCACTACATGTGATGGTTAATATTGATTGCCAACCTGATAGGACTTAGTATTACTCAGGAGCCAAACCTAGGGGATGTCTATGAGGGGTGGTTTAGATTAAAGTAGCCTATAGGTATCCTTGTGAAGAATTGTCTAGTTAGGATAATAAAGATCGGAAGACTCATCCTATATGTGGGTAGCAGTATTCCATGGGCTGAGAATCTGGAATGAATAACAAGAAGACAGACAGCTGAGTGGAGCATTAATCAATCTATTTCCTTACTGTTGATACGTCTTCAACTTCTACCCATAGGATTTCCTACTAAAATAGACTGCATCCTCAAACTGTGATTAACAACATCAGAATTTTTTCCATTAAGTTGCTTTTCTCAAGATGTCTTATCACAGAAGCGGTAAAAATAACCAAAATATTATTAAAAGTCTAGCAAGTATGCCCAACTTACAGCCCACAAGCCACATGTGCCCCAGGGCAGCTTTGAGTGCACCCCAACATCAACACTTTTAAACTAACTTAAAATGTAAGATTTTTGAATGTGTGTCTGTGATTTCTTCTGCACCTTGATGCACAGTTCTTTTTTTAAAAATTGGATATTTTATTTATTTACATTTCAAATGTTATGCCCTTTTCTGGTTTCCCCTTTCTAAAACCCCTACCCCATGCCCCATCCCCCTGCTTCTTTGAAGGTGCTCCTCCACGTACCCACGCACCCACTCAGGCCTCACCACTCTGGCATTCCCCTACACTGGAGTATCAAAGCCTTCACAGGACCAAGGGCCTCTCCTCCCATTGATGCCCGACAAGTCCATCCTCTGCTACGTATACAGCTGGAGCCAGAATACCAATAGCTTATGGTCTAAGATCAACAGTCGACAAATGGGACCTCATAAAATTTCAAAGCTTCTGTAAGGCAAAGGACACTGTCAATAGGACAAAACAGCAACCAATAGATTGGGAAAAGATCATTACCAATCCTATATCCCATAGAGGACTAAAATCCAATATATACAAAGAACTCAAGAAGTTAGACTCCAGAGAACCAAATAACACTATTTAAAAATGGGGTACAGAGCTACACAAGAGATTCTCAACTGAGGAATATTGAATGGCTGAGAAGCACCTAAGAAATGTTCAACACCTTTAATCATCAGAGAAATGCAAATCTAAACAACTTTGAAATTCCACCTCACTCCAGTCAGAATGGCTAAGATCAAAAACTCAGGTGACAGCAGATGCTGGTGAGGATGCAGAGAAAGAGGAACACTCCTCCATTGTTGGTGGGATTACAAGCTGGTACAACCACACTGGAAATCAGTCTGGTGGTTCCTCAGAAAATTGGACATAGTACTACCTAGGGACCCAGCTATACCACTCCTGGGCATATATCCAAAAGATGCTCCAACATATAACAAGGAAAAATGCTCTACTATGTTCACAGCAACTTTATTTATAATAGCCAGAAGTTGGAAAGAACCCAGACGCCCTTCAACAGAGAAATGGATACAGAAAATGTAGTACATCTACACAGTGGAATATTACTCAGTTACCAAAAACAATGACTTCATGATGCACAGTTCTTATGTATAAACTTTATAGGTGACAAGATTGTGACATAATGCTGAAATGTTGGACTTAAACCTGAAAATAAACATATTTACTTCATTTCTAATTAGAAGAAGCAGAGGTGACAAAATGTAGCCCTTGCAACGCTAGTTTGTTACGCTCACTGGCAATGAACACACTTTGGAATGGTACCAATAATTTCTGATAAAATCTGACATGAGAAGATGGGAAAACTGGGTAAACCAAGAAGTACTAAAGAAACTAGACCAATGTTTTAAAACTTTCTCACATAGAAAATGCTTGACTCAAAGAATAGTAGTCTATGAAATGTTTAAGAACTATTTATTTTTTCATTTTCTCTACTTACTGAAAACAGATTTTTCCCCTCTCATGTATCTGATCATGGTTTCCTCTCCTTCCACTCTACTCAGTTCCCGCTCACTTCCTCTCCTATCTAGAACCACTCTCCTGTCTCTCATTAGGAAATGAACAGGGATAATAAGATAAAATAAGATAAAACAAAAACTAACAAATTGGGTAGGAGAAAACAAACAAAAAGAAGGAAAAAGCCTAAGAAGAGGCTCAATAAACGTGTAATCACAGACATTCACACACTCAGGAATCCCATCAAAACAGTAAACTGAAAGTACACACACACACACACTCTCTCTCTCTCTCTCTCTCTCTCTCTCTCTCTCTCTCTCTCTCAAAGGGCCTTCAGGGGGAAAAGAAGAGAAAAAAATTAAACATATAGAAATACAATTTTTAAAAAATTAGAAATAAGACAAAATTTAAAGCAAGCAAACAAACAAATAAAGAACAACCCTGATGCAATACCTTAGTATTAAGACTAAGACCCCCCAAAGATGCCTTTGAATTCACTTTCTGATGGCCATCCAATGCTGTGTGTATGGCCTACCCCAAACAGTAGTTTGTTTCCCCAAGGAGAAAAACAAATCTTAATTTGCGAGTGTCTATCAGCTGAAGATAGCTTCTGGATTAGAAACTGGGAGCATGTGTCCCCTTGTCCCATTTCAGCTCTAGGATCCCATCTGATGCAGACCTGTACAGGCCCTGTGCATGCTACCTCAGTCTCTTTGGTTCCCATGTGCGCTAACTCTGCTGATTTAGAAGGCCTTATTTCGTTGCTATTCTCCATCTCTTGTGGCCCCTCCACTCCCTCTGCCTCCTCTTCAGTAGAGTTCTCTGAATATCAAAGGAGGGAATTGATGGAGCCATCCAACCTACAGCTGAGTGTTCCATGGCCTTTCACTTTCTGCTTATTGTCCAGCTGTGGGTCTCTGTATTTGTTCCCTTCCACTGCAGGAGGAAGCTTCTCTGATGCTGGCTGAGTAAAGCACTGATCTATGAGTAGAACAGACTATCACTAGGAGTCATATCATTGCTAATGTTCTTTTGGTAGAACATAGTATTTGGTTTTACCCTAGGTCACCCAAGCAATGTCAGGTATAAATTGCATCTTGTGGAGGAGGACTTAGGTCAAATGGACATTGGTTGTGTAAAACCTAAAGAAAATTTCAAAGCAGCCTATAAGATAACTCCCCTATCCTCCTAACAAAAGTCCCCTGCTGAGGAATTCCATCAGTTAATCCTCAACCATCCCCATTGTGGTTTTAAGACCTAAACCCTGTCCTTAGAGCCCTAAGACTAACAGGAGGTAGTCTCATGGCCTGCAGGACTGCCAGAGGCGTTGCAATGCCCAGAGAAGTCACCAGAAATAATGTAACCATGATGTTGACCAATGAAGTCAAGGGGCGGAAGAGCCCAACCAATCCTCGTATGCCTCAATGTCCCCCTGGCTATTCCCGTAGCTCTTGTGGTTTTTGTGCTTAAAAGTAGCATGAATCTGTAGGGTGGGGTTCTTTTTCTTGGTTCCTGTCTGAAGGCTGAGGAACCCTGGCACGTCGGAAATTGAAATTAGTAAACCTCTTGCTGATTGCATTGAATCTGGTTTTGGTGGTCTTTGGAGATGAGTGGATCTTTGGTGGTGGTCCTTTGGGTCCAACAGTTGCTTCCTCCCACAAGTGTTGTGCCACTATTGCATTAGAATAGCTTGTAGACAGAACACCTTTGAAGACCTAAGTGCTTATGGATGGGCTGGTGTTTACACTTCTTTTTTGTTAGCATTCATAGCATTCATTCCTGTACCAAAGGCACTAGAATGAATGTAGGAATGAAGGCTCTATGCAGGTACCAGATTGACTTCTCCATGTTCAGTGAGATTGTTGTTTTCAGCAATCGTGCCTTAATCTCAGTTTGTGGATAACAACCCATAGTCTAGGCAACAACCTGGTCTGTTTGGGGGTCCTTTGGCCAACAACTCAATTAAATGCAACCCATTCGTAGCACTAGAAGCTTCATGGTATCAAGAAATGTCTCCCCTATTATTTGGTAATTTCATTTAGATTTTTTTCATATATGTATATATTCCAGGACTATTGGATTAAGTTTCCATCCTACCCTTCATATGCGCCTTAATTTTAGCTTTCTCTCCCTGTATTTCTTTTTTTTTGTCCCATCTTCCCTCTCCACCTGATCATCCAGTATCATCCCCAAATATATGTATCTATTCCACTTCCCTTTCTTAATGAGGTCTATCTGTCCCCCCAGTACCTTACTCTATATCTAATCTTATTAGTTTTATGGATTTTAGATTGATTATCATTGACTAACAGCCAAAATCCACATATAAGCAAATGCATACCATATTTGTCTTTCTGGGTTTGGGTAACCTCACTCAGGAAGAAATTTTTTCTCTCTAGTTCTACCCATTTACCTGTGAATTCCATGATTTTATTTTTCTAACAGCTGAGTTATATCCCATTATGAAAATGCACCATATTTATTTTATTCCTTCTTCTATTAAGGGATATCCTGCAAGTGGTATAGGATTGGAGTTGGAGGCAAGAGTATGAATTCATTGTTAGTTTAACAACAACATATATGAGTATATTAAGAAATTATAGGTATATTGCTGTGAGTTATTTTATCCACAGATACTCCCTGGCTCTAGAAAGTGATTTTTTTTTCTAAGAAAGATCAATAGTAGTACTGATACCTGAGTAGCAGCAAGCACAGCCATGTCTTCTCTCTAGTATCACTTGTAAAGATTAAAGAAAAACTCCTTGGAGAAATCACTGATATTAAGTTGGGGCAAAGAATACAGATCTCACAGTGCCAGAGAGCAAGGAGTGCTGGAAGAACAAAGAGACGTTGGAACCAAGCAAAGGAGCTCTCAGTAGCCAAAGCTGAAAGACTATCAACCACAAAACCGGAGTGCAGCTTTTTAGTTTGATGAATAAAATATTTGTAAGTCTATATGAATGTAAATTAATAACAATAAATAAGGAAAAAATGGATAATGATCTTTAAAGAAGAATTCCAAATCACTCGTATAGACCTTACTACCTCTGTGAAGTGGAAGCTTTAAGCTCTCTAGGAGAACTGAACATAATGACTCATTACAAAAAATTAGAGTGTGACAAATAGAACAAAGTAATTACACGTTAGAACAACCTGGCAAACACTGCCTCAGCCAAAAGAACAAAGTTAACAGCATCAATGGTAAATAAGCCCAGTTCATAACACGTGATCCTGAACTAATGGGTTGAGAATGGCCCTTCTTTGTTACCTTCCTCCCTCAAACTCACACCCGATCCAGGAACTAAAAAAGTAACAAAACTGCACAAGGTACAATGCTAAAAACAAACAAAACAAGAGGCCTGGACTCTCAAGGTCATGACAAACAAAAGAAGTCAAAAGTCTATTGCCAGGAGACCAAGGCAAAGTGTCTGGACAGAAGAGCGTCTTTGGGGGAAAACCTGAAAAGACTAAATAACTACGAAGCTTCTCTACTCATGACATATTAACACTGCGCTGGTCCTAAATGCAGTGCTTGTTCCAAATGCAGTGATACAATGAAAGAGATAAGAGGGAAAGCAAGCAAGAACTGAGAGGGATTCTCTGCACTGTATCTCCAAAAGCTTGGGGAAATATAAATAATTGTAAAGGTAAGTTATTTTTAATCGGATGGAAAAATCAGAAGGGAAATTGGGGCTTTTCAGTAAGCAGTCCTACTAAAATTGCTAGGCCACACAGGTACGAACGGCAGCAAGATGGCTTAAAGACCTCTGTGAAAAATCAATACAGTACAGTTTTCAAAAACAAACTATGTGGTTTAGAGTTGGGGGTGACACTTTTTAAAGGACACACAAACAGAACAAACCTCAAAGGGAATAACTTATAGGGTTGACCATATTCATACTAAATGTCCCACAGCAGTGTATAGAAATTGAAATACAAGATATAGAACAAAAGCAAGTTCCTGGGCACAGGTAATGGATAAATGTAATGTGTGTACAAGTGAGCAAAAAAGGAAAACTGTAATGGAAAAAGCACAGGAGCAGCAGTAGAAATAAACATAGAAAAACGTTCAGCCTCACTTGAAATCAAAGGGAAAATTAATATAGTCAGAAAATAGCATGTGGTGCCCATCAGATTATCAAAATTGAAAAGTGTGAATTCATCAAATATTCAAAATGTTGAGAAACAATGTGTGTTCATACACATAGTAACTGGCAATGTAAATCTACAAAACCACATTAGAGAGTAATTTGGCAATATCTAATAGAATTAAACAGGCCCATACAAGTGAGTCAGCAGTTCTGTTATGGGATATGGATCCCAAGGAACAAATCCGTGACACATGCTAGAATGCCCGCTGCACGGCTGTCAATATTGTCGCCCTGGCATCACAAGGAAATAGTAGGAGTGTGGACAAGCATAATGTGGCTGTATAAACCATTTGATATCTAAATGAACTAAGAAGTAAGTTACAAAAATAGACTATGAAAAGCAAAGGATGATTTATGAAAATAATATATAGCTGAATGCTATTTGATACATTTTGAGATTAAATATTAGCAGATTAAGTATACTAAATATACATACAAATACAAAAATGTCAAAGATGTTGGCACTAAAATATATAGTACAACTATTTACAGTCAGATATTATATATATATATATGGTAAAACTTCTGTTTATATATCCTATCAACTCAGTACACAGAATTTATGTCAATCAAAACAGGTAGATTGACTGGGAAATGTACAGGTGTGTGTATTTAAGCATACAGTAAATAACAGCTGTGTTGTTTTATTTAAATTATTTGTAACATTCACAATTTTATATGGGATGGAGAAGAGAAGGGCTTGTGGTTTCAAAACACTTTTATGGTTAAATGCTTTGAAACTAAGGAAATTAGTGAACTGTGAACTATGACTAAAAGACAGCTATTGAGCAGTCTAGAATCCATTTATATATAGAAGCATATTTAACAAACTGTGCTAATTGTACTTACAGAAAGGAAGTTTAATCTCATAATTTTACAATGTGAATATGATAACTAAAATTGGGAAGTGATAGTTGGGGGAAATTGAAGCTATTTCCATATGCTGATTCTTTTATTTTCTGTAGAAGAGATGCACAAAAATGTAGGCAGTAGTTAAAAGTATGCCAACTTCATCTGTTTCTCAGATTTGGTGTTCCAGCTATATGAGATTAATATGAGCAACCAGCAGTGCTTGTGATGAAGAAGTATATATCAAAATTAACAATACCTTTACTCTTGTTCATTCACTCAGTCATTATTTCTCAAGGTAGTAAAAATAAATGCATATCCTTCTGTAACTAGTTTCTTAGATTACTTCTGTATATCTACTCATAGTTATGCAAAACTGAAAGGTAGAAGTTTTAAGGTTGCCCCCCCTAGACAAAAATTTAGAGCAGAAGAAAGAAACTGGTTGGGCCCTGGAACTTCATGTTCCAGAAACTAGCTGACCACAGAATGAGTAATTATACCAGCCGGTTCAGCAACTCTCTCCCAGGAACTAGCTGACCATAAAGTTAGATTAAAATCTTAAAGAACAATCTTTAGAAACAGGAAGCTTCTCCCAGGAACTGGCTGACCATGGCTGACCATAAAGTTAGATTACAATCTTGAAAACAATCTTGAGAAACAGGAAGCTTCTCCTTGTGATTTTTCACTGATATTCTCGACATTTTCCAATGACGCCATCCCTACCCCTTTGGGTTGTGGTTTCTTCCTTTAAATACCCCTTCTCCCAGCTACTCGGGGTCAAAATCCTCTACCTCTGCGTGGGATACAAGTCTTGACTCCAGTGCACTGGTTCCTATCAATAAACCTCTTATTATTACAGCAAGGACAGTCTTTCGTGAGTTCTTGGGGGGTTGCGTCATCCCGAGACTTGAGTGAGAGTCTCCTTGCTCTGGGGGTTCTTTCAAAACCACATACCTAAATCCCATTTTTCCCCCAAATGGTTATTGATTACATGGATGAGAACAAAGTGTTTTCTTTTTATTTCAATGTTTTGAAAAGGGTAAGAAAAATTAACATAAAATCATGCCATCCTTATTATTATAAAATGCCACTATGAGAATGAAATGCAACATGACAGAAATAAATAGTATGTGTAGGGGTCAAAGACAATTAACTTGGAAGTGTTTAAAACAGAGTCAAGGAAAAACTGTCATTAATGGGAAGGGAAGAATCTGAACACAGGTTAGAGAGAGTGGGGTGGCAGGGAAGAATTTGGAAATAATAGTTTTCCTGACAAAGAAGTGACTGCCTATAAAAGTGTAGGGAATGCTGTGTATTTAATTTGCAGTTTCAGTAGAGGAGGGGAGTGCATTAGTGCTGTCACGAGAGAAATGCTGGAAGAGCCAAAAAAGTTGGATTTTTCCAAGTCTGGCAGGTCCTCACAGATTTGCCTATAATGGAACTCTTGGGAAGATTTTTCAAATGTATAATTGTGATTGTTCCAGAAAAATGAGAGAGATAAGTATTACAGGGCAGGAAAAAATAAAAGAAAGTACAGAAAAGAGGCAACTGTTTATGGCTGAGAGTTAAGGTGTATGAGATGGGCTGGGAGAAACTGTCTAGGCAGAGGAGGGCTATAGTCTTGTCTCCTTCCCCTGATGAAGCTGAGAATCCTTGGGGAGCAAATGAGTAGGGAAGGCATAGGAAGATAACACGATCCAGTTTGATGTGACTGTTTAAAAGATACTCGGAGGGCACTGGATTCAGAAACAGGATAGGTTCAAATACATGCAAGACAGAAAAGTGAGTAGGCATGGGGATACCTTGTTCCCCAAATGCAGCTCTCCTGGGGGAGTTTTATGAGGAAGACAAAAATCTGTGGGTGGACACTATGTTCTGGGAGAAATGAGAGTAGTCCAGTGTTAAGGATGACTGCGAAGGCCCAAGTGGAGAGCTGACCAAGCTGGCTTTGGGTGCCTGGCCTGGGCACCAGGTGTGACTCCTTCAGTGTTTGGTATAATTGAAGCCTTCAGATGGCGAGCACTGGAAAGGTATCAAACGAGCCAAACCCAGAACAGGATGCGTGGGTCTGGACATGGACCAAGGCAGGCATCCCCAGTCCACGGTGAAGGGACATTATTTTTAGGCAGCCTGTCAGATTTCATTTATTCATCTTGTTGCTTTCAGCGCTTAGTTCCACCCTATTGACATCATTTCGAGTCTCGGTTTCATCAGCCAACACATTAGCATCTCGGGCTCTCCAGTTAAGAATGTTTTCTCCCTAGCACCCTCTTACTCTTTGAGAATTCAAGTAACTAACCAGCAAGAGGACAGGTACAATGCCATACTAACTCTTATAAAAGAAGCATGATGCTGTAAAGCAGCAAAGGTACCATTTCTCTGTAAGCAGTTTGGTGACTGGTCTAAAGCAGTCTAACCAGGAAACAGTAAGAAGGGAGAAATGAACTGGGGAAAGCAGAAGGAAGTAAACAATAAAGGGAAGTTAGCAGGGGGGGCTGGGGGCGGGGCAGGCATTGAAACTGCTCAAGAATAGGCCCCAGGAAGAATAGAAAACAAAAACAGAAAACAAAACAACAATGAAGACCAGCCTTATCTAGCCTTAGTGAGAGAGGATATAATCCTGCTGTGACTTAATGAGCCAGGGGTGGGGGAGTTGGGGGTTGATATGGGGAGGTCCCCTTCTCAGAGGAGAAGGGGAGGGAAGAATGCCTGGAGGATCAGTATTAGAGGGGTGCAGGAGAGAGGGTGCTGATATTGAGACATGAAGCAAATTAATTAATTAAAAAAAAAACCAGTAAATTGCATGAGAAACATATTTCCACTCTGAACTTTAAGTAAAAGATTAAGGGATTTTAGGAAAATTAAAATTAAACATGGTAGCTACAGGGTCTAGAGAACAGAGTACGGGAGATAGAGGTAGCAGAGATGTACACCAACAGCTAAAGCGTAAGTAATAATCAGCGTCATTACTGACGGAAGGAGAGATGATGCCGCTGTTCGGAGCACTCCCTGCTCTTGCAAAGGAGTTTAGTTCAATCTGATTTAGAAGGGGGAACAAAATAATCATGGGAGGCAGAGGAGGGGAGGGACCTGGGTGGAAGGAAAATGGGAGGGGAAAGGGGGGAAGGATCAGCTATGGAGGTTAGGGGAGAGGAGAGAAGCCCACAGGACTAGGAGAATGAATGGAAATAGGCAGCTGCTGGGGGTGGGAGAAGCCTCCAGAAAGTCCCAGAGACCTGGAATTGGGAAAGCTCCCAGGACTCAATGTGGGTAAACCTTAGCCCAAAATGCCCAACAGTGGGGATATGGAACTTGAAGAGGCCACCTCCAGTAGTTAGACAGGGCCCCCAGTAGAAGGAAGTAGACACCAACCCATCTTAAAATTTTTCTACGCACAATTGTTCCTGTCTAAAAGAAATGCAAGGACAAAAGTAGAACAGAGACTGAAAGACTGAAGGACAAGGTGACCATCCCAACTTGGGATCCATTCCACAGGCAGACACCAAACCTGACACCATTACTGATGCTGTGTTGTGCATGCTGACAGGAGCCTAGCATGGCTACCCTCTAAGAGGCTCTACCAACAGCTGACTGAGACAGATGTAGCTACCCACAGCCAATCACTGAACTGAGGTCAGGGACCACAATGGAAGAGTTAGGGGGAGGATTGAAGGAGTTGAAGAAAATTGCAAGACCAACAATGTCAACTATCCTGAACCCTTGGGAGCTCCCAGAGACTAAGCTACCAACCAAAGAACTTACAAGGGGTGGTCTGAGGCTCCTTATACAGATGTAGCAGAGGATTACCTTGACTGGTCTCAGTGGGAGAGGATGTGCCTAATCCTATAGAAACTTGATGCTCAAAGGAGAGAGGAGGGGAGCATCTACTCAGAGGCAAAGGGGACAAAGAATGAAGAGAACTCTGGGAGGGGGAACAGGGAGGGCAGCAACATTTTGGATGCAAATAAATAACAATAATAATAATGAACACTTAACTGCTCTTGCAGAAGATCTGAGTTCAGTTCCCAATACCCATGTAAAGCAGCTCACAGCTGCCTGAAACTACATCTATAGGGGAGCCTATTCCCTCTTCTGGCCTCTACAGGGGATTCACCCAGACATACATAATTAAAAACAAGATCATAATCATTAAAAATTACTATTACAAGCACAATAAAGCAACAAAGGAACTGATCATATTTTTAAAGGTGCGAGCCACATCTCAGGGCAGTCAGTCCAGTTGGAAAAAAATCAGAAGCATTTGCATTATGCACATTTCAACAATTCTCTCAATAACTTTTTACAGGAATGTCTCTTTGAGGAACAGGAAGAGATTTACATAAGGAAAGCCAGGGAGACCTGTCTAGTAACAGCTTTAAACCTTTGCTTTAAGGACTGAAGCTATCTTCCCTACATACAGAAGCACTCGCAAAACACATCAGCCAGAGTGTAAGAGTTTTAAAAAGTCCCATTTTCTTATTGAAAACACCTATTGAAAATCAATCAAGAATTAAATTGATGGTATGAACCCAAACACATAGAAACAATGCATAAAATGATTTTCAAATTTTTTCAGAAAGCCTATCAGCTGGAAAAACTCAACTTAACAAAATTACTTGGAGAAAGGGTTTGTAAGTCATGCCTGTATGAACCCACCATAATTAAATCTGCAACAAAATGTAACAACAAATTAAAATATACACCCTTGTACATTTATAGTTTGTAAATTTTCTTTTCATTCTCTAAATTTAATTATCTTTAATAACTATGTACTTTTATAATAATATACTTAATATAAAACATGCATGTTCTTCAAATATTATATCATCTCTGAAATTGATTAGTAGGCCTTTTGCTGACTTACCATGTATTTGATGATTATTAAAATATTTTAAAGTCAGCATTTTCTGCCATTCAACTTTGCAACCATCTGTTATATTAACATAAACATTAGTTGAATAATAACCTGGGACTTTTTTTTAACCATATAAATGTATTTAATTATATGACTTCAGTTCCCTTCTTATTCATAAGACTCTATGTAACACTACCAAAAGCATTGCTGAAATCAAGATATAATTAAGATTTAGAGGGTTATTCTGATATTCCAAGATAATAAGCTCATCAAAGGCGAAGAAAAACAAGTTGAGCAAGGTGATTTGTTTTCTGGGGATTAGAACTAGTACATAGGGACCAATTTTTCCCTTTCCAAGTGTTCATACATCTCCTCCCGAATAAATCACTTATAAGTGTTGGCACAGTGGCACATCAGTTCACTGGTCTAGCAAATAAAAAAATCAATAAGGATTCAAATCCACTATACACCCAGTTACCTGTTTAAACAGTTCCTCCCTGAATCCATCGCCACATTACAATTTTCAAATGTCATCAGCAGAGTAATTACATATATATGCAATATTATATTATGTACATGCAATAATTTATAAATCATTCTAGTGCCATGTAATAGTTTTCCAGTTGGCAGCAACCATGGGGAACACAGAGTTGTGTATTTATTGAGTGCTTACTGAATGCCAGCACTGTGCTGGGCCCCCTACTATCTAATTTAATTATGGACACAGTATACAGTGAATTGGTATCATTGTGTTTCTTTTGTAAGTATGAAAGCTAATTAAAGCTCGGATCCATACAGGAGCCAACTGAAGTTACACAGCCAACAAGCCACTATACTGACACAAATGTTGAACCCAATGGTTCTTAATCAGCAGTGATAATTCTGTCTTAATTTGCTGTAAATTACTTCTCTGTCTTCCCTCAACACTGATCTCTCTGCCTGTGATTGGCTTTAGAAAAAAACTAGAGTTTAGAAGTCAATTCTACCAAACTCTTACTTGTTTTTTTTCAAGGATTTTTTTTCCCAGTTGAAACTTAAAATGGAGTGCTGTTAGCATAATCTTTCAAGGGGATATCCCTGGTTTATTTTTTCCTGTTGATACCTGTTCCTTTCCATTTTTCATTCAGTGACTGACTCCTTTTAAAGACTCCTAGCATCTGCCTGCTGTTCCTCCCCACTGAGATTTGTGATGGTTTAGGACCAGACCACTATTGTCTCATTATCTGAGACATTTCTATCTTGAATCATACTGTAGGGTCCCAAAATGTTCCCCTTTGTGACATTTTTGGAATTCTGATTTTCTATAGGCTATGCAAACTGCCAATCATGGCCTTCTTCACCTTTTATTGCTCATCTATTATCAGTTTGAAGACCCCCCTTTTTTTTTTTCCAAATCTTCCCTTTACTTGCATCAGCAGCAAGTTTTTTTTTCTTTCTCTTATCTTTAAAATGTCAACAGTTCCACATGGTTCCAATTTTGTCATAAGCATTCTTCCTATTTTCAAGGATACTCAATCTGAGCTTGTGAGAAATCGCAGATGACCAGAATATCTGAACTTCTAGAAGAGAGGCAGCTGCACAGCTATTGACCACCAGAAGAGATGATCAGCACACCCACTATCTTGCTCTCGCCTCAGAGGAGCCTGGGATCTAGGTCCAATTGCATACTGGGTAGTAGTCTCACCTTAAGTCATCACTTTCAAGTTCAGTGCTTTCACACCACATGGTACAAGCCAACCATGGTAGTTTCGCCTCAGCAGCAGCTCCAGGTATGTAATTTCTCTGCACTCTCTTCTCTTCCCAGCTTCCAAAGCCCCTTCTCATTGCTATTAAATTATCTCATGACTCTAGGAGACAGATTTACCTCTAGCTCTTTTGTCTAGTCATTTTTTCCAACCTGGAAATTGTAGCTAAGTGCCAAGCCCTTCGCTTTGCCTGGAAAACTCTAAGGTAGGTATAACACAATGTCTGTCTTTAAGAAGCTGGGACTGATGAAGGTGAAAGTTACAAATTAAAAGTAATAATTTATTAAGTTCAGTGATAGAAAAACTACAGACAACATACAGTAAAAGTTAAATTCAATAAATCAGTATCTATGTAAGAGCTGCCATGCAAAAAAAGAAAGAAAATGTTGTAAGATTAAAATCAATAAATAAAACAAAAATAAACCCAAACACACACACACACACACACACACACACACACACACACCAAAAATCCCATGTCTGAAAATTTCAGTTCCTTGAGTACTGATCCAACATCATGAAGAATATGAAGATACTCATCAATATGTGGATATTTGTAGCCTTACAACACACACGTAGCTACAGGAGAGACGCTGTGCTATAGAAACTCAATTATAAACTCAACATCAGGGGGATCCTCTGGAGATATATAAACCTCAGAATTTATTTTACCAAGATATTTCTATTGGCAATATGAACAAAGATTTCAAGGAGTAAAAAGAAAAGAGAAAGAATCAAACCAAAACATTGTTGTAATAAACTAGTCATCAAGACCAGGATATGGCAGAGTATGAAATGACACAAGAGAGATCTGGGAAACAGCACGGGTAGACTTTACTGAGCATTTGTAGGGAGTGTGATTCCCAACTCATGATTGGAAATTAGCACAAAGGAAACAACAAAGAGGAAGATTTCTAGGTAGAGCACAGAAAAGTGCACAGTGAAGCTTAATTGGGCTATGACAGATATGTGTCCTTGCACATATGTCAAGCCCAGGGAACATGCCATATGAAATAAGAAGTCCTAAGTAAACTGTGTCCTTTATCCAATATTGATGTCAATGATGAGACAATGGTCTTGATAAATGCAGATCTTAAGATATTGATGATATCCTAAGTGGGGAAAGAGAGAAAGTACACGGGAACACAGAACTGCTCAAAATACAAAATTCACTATTTTGCTTTTAGGAGGAAATGAGAGAAATACTAATTGGAGATTCTTAGGCACCCTGGACATGTCCACATCCAAGAAGCCACAAAGGACAGTTGTCTTGACCATGGTCTACACAGAAAGCCTGTTGGGGTTCACTCTATCTTGAGACTTCCTTATGAACCAAGAGTCTTCTTCAGAGATGATATTGCCTATCTTTGGTGTTTCTTGGATAATAGAATGATATAGCTGTGGATAAACTATGTGAGAAGGGGGCGTTCCCCATTCCTCAACTATGCATGTGTCCCTTGGGAAGCTAGTTTTTCTGAGTAATAGCATTCTTGCTAATATATCATGAACATATATGCTCCAGCAGAAATACACATTTTGTAGCTAAGATGTGCACATGGATAGCTTGCCTAAGCTATACACACACTCATTCACCTACATACATGCACACACTCATACATACAAACATTCACACATACTCACATACACACAAATGCATACACACACATACACATACATATGCCTACATATAGACACACACAACCATACAAGATACAGAAAATCTCCCATTTGACCTTTAGAAAAATGTGTTGTCAATGCTGCCCAGCAGGACACTGGTGTACATACCTGACATATGCACTTGTCCTCAAGCTAAACATAAAAACTGACGAACCCCAAACAAAATCCAAACCATCTTCCCACTACATGCAGAGCTTTAACCGGAGAAAAAGCCAAGGAGCAAAACAGGAAGCATGACTTCCCCGTCTGTAAGCGTCTCCTGTTCTCCTAGCTACTGTAGCTACACCTTGGGGGTATATGAGTCATAGGCTCCTGGAGGTGTTTATTAAACTCAGGTAGGCCTGGTGACATGAAAAAGAACTTGTTTCTCCTTTCTGAACTAAAATATGCCTTGAACTATCCTATCCGATGTGTATAATTCTATATCTGTGGACCAAAAGCCACATGTCTATCTTTGGTGATGAATTCATCCAGTTGACACTATATGTATTATGTCATGTACTGTGCTAAGCATTAGTTATACAGAGGGGGAACCCAGCCAAGTCCCTGGAGGCTACTATGCAGTGGCACAGACGCATAGTTTTCACAGTATATCCATATGTGGTTACACAGTGCTATAACGACTAGGAAAGAAGAGCTTCAGGCTTTACAAAGGAGAAAGGCAGTCATGTAATGTGCTCAGAGAGACCACTCTGGAGAGGTGACACAAGAACAGACTTGCAAAGTCAGGCAGAGCTGGGGAGTTGATAACACAGGGGGAGTGCTTTTAAGATATGTGATGGCCACGGAACAGGGAGTGGCCTGTGATATTTAAGGAGTAAAAAAGAGACCAGGGAAGGAACAGCAAGAGAGGCTCAGATGGGACATGGAACATTTCTACCATGTTAGAAGTCCCAAAAAACAAATGCTATCATTTCATTTCCTAAACATTAAGTTCTGCATTCTAAATCACGGGTAATAGCATATGAGTTTTGAGAACTATCTAGTAGCTTCTTTTTAAAAAACAAACAACACAAAACAATCCTTCCGTGGCTTTGATGAGAGCTGAATCTATGCCACAATTATGAAGATTTTCCTTTTCACAATATTGTTTCCCAATCTATGAATAATAGACTGCTCCATTTTTAAAAAGATTGTTTGATTTCTCCCAGCAACAATTCACAGTGTGTCACTGCACAATTCTTACAGATGTTATGGAAGGTATTCCAAAACCTTGTTTGTTTGAGGGCATTGTCATAATCATTGTGGTTTTTTTTCTTTACGTTTTCTAGTTATTGGTCCCGAGTGTGAAAGGAATGATTGATCTCACAGTGAATGTTTCCTGAAACATGAAAATTATTTATTGAATTTTATTAGTAGATTTTTTTCAAGACTTCCTACAAACAGTATCATGCCACTATAAATTGCAGTTGTACTCTAAAATCCCTATGGTTCTTACTTTTTTCAAATAAATTTTTGAGAAATACTACTTTTTTATATATGATTGTTTTGCCTGCAAATGTGTATGTGCATCGTGTGTGTGTCTGATGCCTACAGAGGCCAGAAAAGAGTGCTGGATCCCTTGGAAATGTGGCTACATAAGGCTGGGAGTTGCCTTGTGGATACTTGGGACTGAATCTGTGCCCTATTTCGGAGCAGCAAGAGCTCTTCACTGCCGAACCATCTCTCCAGCCCTTCTTTTAATTTCATCATGGCTTCTGCCTCAGACACTGGACTATGCTTGTTCTTACTGATCAAATATTTAATAGTCAATTCTCTGTTCATTCCTCTTTTCAAATTATATATATATATTATTTCATAATATATTTCATTATATTATATATCATTTATTTGCCACTTTAAGGTATTTTTGTTGTTGTTTGTTTGCTTGTTTTTAATCAGGGTCTTACAATATAGTTCAGATAAATTTGAAACCCCACTATAGATGTCAGTCTGGCCTTGAACTCCTGGCAATCCTCCTGCTTCAGCTTCCTTAGTGCTAGGATTACAAGCATGGGCTACCAAGTGTATTTTTGTATTAAGATGACCATGTGATATTATTTTCCCCTGTATTTGGCTCTCAACTGCTTAAACAACCTTATCTAAAGAATAAAACCACACTTATACACTGTGTGCTGTCATCTTTATATCTTGCCGACTTGAGCTGTTAGCATTTGTTGAGGGCTTCTGTGCACTGATGGTATTGGTGTATGACTGCGTTCTCCTGTACTGTTTTCCTGCTGCTGGTGTTAGACTTATGCCAGTTTCATTAAAGGTATTCTTTGGAAGAGTTTGCAGTTAGTATTGTTTCTTTGAATGTTGGATGAAATTCACCTGTGAGGGCATCGTGTCCTAGAATTTAATAAATGGTATGGTGTTTGTTTTACAAACATAACATCTTGTTTTAAGGGAAAAATTTCCCCTTCATCTCATTTTTATTTATTGACATGAACTTGTCACAGTATTGTTTTATAATCCTCTTACTGTCTAGAGAATCTATTATAAAATTCTATTTTCATGCCCGATAGTCACAATTTTCACTTTCTTTTGTTTATTTTTGTTTTTTTCTTGACAGTATCACTGTATCTCAATATAGATATCTGTACATATGTATGTGTATATATATATATGTAAAAATATATGTATACATATAAACATATGCATAGGCATATACATACGAATAGATATAGATAGATAGCAGACAGACAGACAGATATAGCTTGCTATGTAGCTCAAAACAGTATCAAGTCCATGATCCTCCTGTTTAGAATTCTAAAGCTGTATCAGTACACCCAGCCTCACTCAGGATGTATCCATTTTATTTTTAAACAAAAGACTTTTAGGCTTTCTAATTTATTTATTATACCAATCCTATTTCTTTCTTCAAAATTCTTTTTATCTACTTGCTCTAAATTTTTATGTCTCGTCAAGGGAAAAACTAAGAATCTTCAACTTGGTCAAAACAATAAATATCTTATAGGCTTTCAAAGCTATGAAGTTACCTTTAAGTACTATTGTGCATTCCCAGTTGTTGACATGGTGTGTTGTCATTATTATTTAATAAGAAACATTTTAGAGATTTCTTTTGTGCTTTTTTCCTTTGACACTTGGTTATTTAAAATCGTGTTATCTAGATTTCACTCTACATTTCCTAGGTTGTTTATTTCCGGTGGTTTCTAACTTAACAGGATTGTGAATGACAAGACACCCTCTATAAAGTTAACTCTTAAATTTACTAAGCTTTAGCCCTGTGATGACAATGTCTTTTGCATCAATGTTTGTGAATACTTTAAAATATTGATTTTGAAATTTTGGAGTGAAATGTCCTGCAAATGCCAGTATTGTCAAGTTAATTGATGAGATCGTTTATATCTACATGACCCCAATGGCTTGGTTTACTATGTATGCATTTTCTAGAGGAGTGAGGTTAAAGATTTGACTGCTTTAGAATTTTCTATTTCTTGATTTGTCATATTTTTTCCTCAAAAAACATTGATGTTATACACACATTGTCTTTCTGGCATGGCTGTGTCCGTTGTTGTTACACAGTGCCCTTAAATACCCATGATCTCAATGAAGAACATCACAGATTTTCTTATGTCTTTCTCCCTCCCTGTCAATACACTTACGCCTTCATGCTTTAATAGCTTCTAGATTTATCAGAATTCTGGTTGTTAATAGTTGGAGCTCTAGTCCCTTGCCTGCTTCTCAATGCTAACATGTGAAGAAACCTATAATCTCTTCTTCATGTGTCCCATTAGCTCATGTCACATTCCTTTTCAGGTTTCCATGTCTTAAGAAGTGACTTGTAGGTGTGTTAAGACACATTCTTTTGACATGGCTAATCACTCCAAGCTGCTGGAAATGCATATACTCTTTTTTATTAGCTAGAAGCACTAGCTGCTGAGAAGCAATACTAGTTAAAACCACAGGCACACGCTGGCTGTGCTTCAGGATATCTGCGACAAGGCCTAAGCCTTCTCTTCACACCAGTGAGGCTGACTCACGGACCTCACTGCCAGTAGGAAGGATTTATGGTACTCACCAACCGCTCAGAGTCACTCATGTCTGAGGAAGGTTATACTCCTGAGTGCCTTGTGGGTACATGACAGGAATGAGAGTATAATCTGACGGTGATCTAAAGGAGTTACAGAGCCAGAGGCATCCTAAAGAGTGCATCTTAAGACATTCAAGGTATAGCACGGTGACCTATGGTGCCATGAAGAGAAGCACGCAAGATAAAGTCAGGGCATATCTATCTATGTACGATTTACACTCAATGATGTTACGTGTACGTTAAGAGCTAGAATCCTTCCCATCTTAACCTAAAATGACCCATGCATAAATGGCCTGTAAGTTTAGTGTCCAAAGAACAATCCGTCTTGTCCATCACTGAACCCCAGACACATTTCTACTTACCATAGTGCTACTTATCAATGTGCCCTGACTTGTCCTATAGGTCACATGCTTATAGGTCTGTTCATTTCAGCAGTGATTTTCAGTTCATGTCTGAGTATCCTGTATTTATCCATTTACCTTTTAAAGAGTATCTCAGTTGCTTCAAAGTTTAAAAATAAATGACATTACTATAAAGAGTCATAATCACCCTGGACATGGTAGCATAAGCCTCTAAATCTATCAGCTGAGAAGCAGGGGACTGTGATCTCCAGATCACTCACTGCCACACGGCAAAACAAAATGTTTCGAAATCTTTTGTGTTGCTGTGTAATCTTGAAGAATGTGGGCAAATACCAAGAGCTGTGATGGTAGGACTAAATGTCTACCTTACAATATCCAAGCTTAAGGACACGTCTGTAGGAAGCATTTGTTTATTTTACGTAACAAGTACAACGCTTCCAGATTCACTGACTAGACGAGCGAACATCTGCATTTCCAAACACTACAGCCTCCCTGGTCCACCAATACAGAAACAAGAATCAAACCAACCATGTAGCAAACATTTTGTCTCAATTCCCTAAGAGTTGCGTACTTCCTACACAACTCCCTTCTTTCCCACATCTCTTAGTTATTTTCTCTTCAGGACTCCAAACTCTGAAGCTGTCTGTTTGGCCATTAAGACCCCTACCAACAGCAGCAGGCGACAAGAACCCTAGTTTAACAGTTCTGTGTGGTCTGCTCTGAGTCACATTGTGTAGCAAGTGAACCATGCCAGCAGATAGAAAACCCGGTAAAGGTGAGCAGACTCAAACCCTAAGGAATCTCAGAATTGAGAATTACCTGACCTAGAAAAGGTAACCAAGACACCCTATTGAGAGGACTGTGACAGAAACACCTAGAGCTCTCCATGATAATGGAGTTCTGTAGATAAAGCCTGCAGTGTTTAGTCAATGAGCTTCCCATCCTGGGCAATACTTCCTGCAAAAGGTATTTAATCCCTCAAAGTTCACCCAGAGTAAGACATTTACATCTGCCATCAAATAAAACAGTGTGGACAAACAAGGAACTTCTCCTTCATCAAGGATCACAACAGGGAAGGCTTTTGTGCCTAAATCTCCCAGAGAAGGCCTTCTCTCTTCCAGCCCCTCTGTACTTGGCCTTCACTTGGAACCAAACCAGATTCCACCTGTCCCTAGCTCAGCCTTCTCCTTCTTGCCTTGAGTATAACCCACCCTGACAGGAAGTATGGACCCAAGGACCTGGCTCCCAACTCCCAGCAGTTTGCCAGAGTGCCTGGGTACACAAGAGACTGGGAACCACAGCATTCATCGCAGACTCGGCTGTTTCCCACGCAGGAAGATATGGACTAGGACCCCTATTATGGACTATGTTCTGCCTCATGTGGGTGACTTGCTGGTGCACCCCAGCTGAGAGGCAGACAAGCAGCCTGGTGCTGCATAACTGCCTAAACTCCAGCACATTGTGATCCAGTCCCTTTCATAACCCTATGTGGTAGTTATGGTCGTTACTACTTTATAGGTGAGAGCATAGTGAAGTAACGCTGACTTGCACACAACTAGAGGGGGAGGGGCGGGAAGAGGACTTGTATCCATGTAGTCAGGTAGCAGTGGCTGTGCTCATGGCAAACATGGCGTACAATCTCAAGAGCAGGTCATTCAGCTCCTACTTTCCAAAATGAGCTTATAGAGCGTGAGCCCTCTTAACATAGGATGCTACTCACCTAGGACTTCCAGAGAAGTATTCCAGAATACAGACAGATGAAGCAAGGTAGCTGGCGTATGCAACTCCTTTCTAAAATCAAATTTTCTAATGAATCTGCTATAATTATGAGAATATGTAAGCTGACATGGGGATGGAAACCACACAAATTTTAAATGTTGGTGGTGAACCAAAAGTGAGCTATGCCCTCTTAATGGAGGAAACTTACCCTACCGGAAGTGATTAGAAAAAAATCGCTAAAAGTAGTAGAATGCATCCTTGATCCTTAGAAGAGCTTCTTTTAGATAACTTTGTGAGCATATTTTAAGAAATTTATAAATTCTGAATATTGAGATGGTAATTAGGAACATTTGCATAAAAGGATGGAATATAAGGGTTAAACTGTTCTAAGCTAGAAGAAAATTGTATAGGTTGAAAGCTAGTTTGATTAATAAGAAGATTGTGGATAGAGAGGACAGATAACTGTCATCTGTCCTTCAGCTGAGTACTGAATAACCAGGCAAAGCTTTAAACTTCAGGGAATCATATGCTACCCACTTATCAGACACTGAGAAACTTCCACAGGACAGAAATTAATGAGGGACTATCTAACTTTGAAAATACATCATTACAGTGGGTTTCCTTTTATACATACAGAGACAAATCTAAGGTGGAACAACAGAAAGCCCCTGGGTCCCACAGAGATCTGCAGGACACTGTGTGTAGAAACCCGAGTCACGGGCGGTTGACGCTGACAAATAGTAATTTGTCAGTAAAATGTAGAAAACAGTAACAGCAAGGAGGAAGTTTAGAAAAGCCACATGGTGACTTTTCTAACTATTACAGGAGCTGGATCAACCAGAATGCTCCAAGTATTGGAGGCAAAAACTCCAAAGTAAAACTTTTATAGAAAATCACTAAACCAGCCACAGACATGTAAATCACAGTTAAGGTCGCTTTACCTGAATTCACAAATCTCCCCAAAAGACTAGAATGTAACATGTAAATTTCTACCGTGTATGCTGCTAAAAAATCCAAGGATAGCGTTATTTGCCCTTTATGGGAAGAGTTCTTAACAGTCAAGGACATCAAATAGCAAAGACAGACAAAAAAGCACAAGAAAGATTTCAACAGGAAAAAAAACCCATTATGCTTTCATAATAGTCCACAGGGTTTGAGACCATGTGCAGGATAAAGTGAAAATTTTTTAAATGTTGATTTAATTACATATAGGAAGGGTTCTTTATAACAGAACTTGAGAATGGAATCCATAAACCTGTGCCTAAGAAAAAAGGAGGCACCACATAAAGGGAGGAAAAAAAGAAAGGGAAATACAAAAATATATAAATTGAACCTCTCCAGTCAGAAAATGGAAGCCTCCCCCAGAAATGAACAGAAATGGAAGAAGAATGGAAAGTTGATCAGGAAAGTGCAAGAGATATGAGGGTTAGTACTTAGAAAAATTGCTTAGCTAAACTATGGGGCTCTGAAGAAAAGACAAATTCAGAATTCTGATTCTGAGTGGATGAGGACTTGGACAATGTTTCAAAAATTACTTAAGTAAATAGGGAGAAGGTAGGAGACAATCACATCTACAGTAGTCCATAGTTATTATGTTATTAGTATAAGGTAACTATTAATGCAAATTAGACTGATACAATTTAGATGCTAATTATAATGCTTACGGCAAACACTGAGAATATAACAACTTATATTCAAAGAATACAATATATACAAATAAAGGCATTAAGGTAAGAAACCAAAGTATATTTAACACAAAAGAAGACACTAATGGAGAAAACAAAAAAAAATGGTATAAGATATATAGAAAACAAATAGCAAAATAGTTAAAAAAAACTCTCCATATCAAATTGATATATATAAATGGATTAAATGTTCTACTTAAAAGTAGCATTAATAAAATGATTTTAAATTATCCAACTATGTACTATGTATAAGCAATTCACTGTATATTTTAAAAAGATAAGTAAAAAAATGGAATAAAGATACTCTATGCAAATTTTAAACAAAAAGAGAACAGGAAGTCTATGCATATTTTAGACAAAGAGATACTAAATAAAAAATTGTCACGAGGGATGAGAAAAATTATATGATAAAAATAAATTCATCAAGATTGTATAGCATATGTATAATACTGTAATACCTAGTGTAGTCAAGCAACTATGGACAAAAGTGAAGAAATAAATAGCAATTTTAAGAAAGTAGAAATATTTGTCTCCATGCTACCATAATGTACAGATTATTTAGACAGAAAGTCAATTAGTCAAGAACAGGCTGAAATAATATTATAGACAAAATGGCATAACAGAAAAAAATCAATCCAGTAGCATATTTTATTAACCCCTATGGAAAGTTCTCCAATATTAATTATATGTTAGATCCCAATTAATGCTTAAGAAATTTGAGAAGATAAAAATCTTATAAACCACAAGGCTATGAAGCCAGAAACCAATAATAGGAGCAATTCACTAAATACCAACACCTCAGCAGTGTGTTAAAGATGAAATCAGAATAAATATCCCACAAAATCTTAAAACAAATAAAAACAGAAGACTATAACAAAAATTCAGATATATTTAGAGCAATTCTAAGAAGGAAGTCATGATTAACCTATTTTAGTGGCAATGAGAGGTCTTAAGTAAATAACCCAACTTTACAATTCAAATAAATAAACAGTAAAAAAAATGGCATCATCATTCATCCCATGAATTAGTAATCCAACCTGCAAGACAAGATTTGTCACCATTGCAATAGCAGCTTGATATGGTGGAGTAACCAACTGTCTTCTGACTGGATTTAAAACTTGGGCATTAGGGATAAAAAAATGAAGAAGTGTCTTAGTTATGGTTCCATTGCCTTGTAAAGACACCGTGACAAAGGCAATTCTTATAATAGAAGAAGATGGAGGAGGAGGAGGAGAGGGAAGGGGAGGAGGAGGAGGAGGAGGAGGAGGAGGAGGAGGAGGAGGAGGAGGAGGAGGAAAGAAAGATAGAAAGAAAGAAAGAAAGAAAGAAAGAAAGAAAGAAAGAAAGAAAGAAAGAAAGAAAGAAAGAAAGGAAGGAAGGAAGGAAGAAAGAGAAAAGAAAAGAAAAAGAAAGAAAAAAGAAAGCACTTAGTAGAAGGCTTGCTTACAGTTTCATGGAGGGGAGCAGGACAGCAATCAAGCAGGGATAGTGCTTGAAGTAACTGAGAACTTTCCATCTTGATCACAGGCAGGTAAAAGGTAGGGAAGAGTTTTCAATGCAAATCTTCATTACTCAAAAACAAAAAAGATTGTTGGCCCAGTCCTAAAACTGACATTTATGCTACCCCTACTAAGTAAAAATTGTAGAAGTGTCAAGAACCAAGCCTTGGCTTGGAGAAGGCTTCCTGAGAGAGTGTTTGAGGGCACTGAAAAAAAAGTGACTCAAAACCAATTGTGGGATACAAGCTGACAGACTACGCTCTGTTTGAGAGGCTTTCTCTGGTGATCTCCAGGGAGCTCATCCAGATAGCTCAGCTCACAGATCAACCAAAACCCAGTCTTTTATTTACATATCAGTTCAGTCATTTACTCATTTAATCATTTTCTTTTGATTACTCCAGAAATCATCATTCCATGACCCCAGCCCCCTGATTCTTAGAAAAAGACAGCAAACACTACTTTTTGTTTAACATTGCAATGAATTCAGAAGTCTACCTGCCTTTGTAATCACAGAAAATAAGGTTATTGGTGGGATCTCACTCTGAGATCACCATTTCCACCATGCCTGGGCCTAATGTCACTCTGTCCCAGGCTGACCTTGAACTCAGGAACCCTACTGCTTTTGAAGGCACAAACAATAAACTTAGCTAGATGGAACCTTGCCCTGGGATGAGCACCCTCCAGATCTTTTATCTCCTTCGTTAGTATCTGTCTGACACGCTGGCTCATAGTGCATCAGCCTTTGTCCTTTTAGGTCCATGAGCTCCTCATATATTTTATATTGCAGCCTTATTCTTTTGCATAGTTGAAACATTCCGTGTATTTATTTTTGAACTTGTGTTTTCAGAGTTCTTTCTGACAGCCTTAAGGGCTCTCCTGAAGGTCATAGGATTTTTTTACTAAGGACATAGACACACCCTTGCCTCCTGGACTCCTGCTGTCTCTGACTATCATGGAGTCATTAACCTTGGCAGAGAGGACATTCCCTGATAACCTTGGCAGGGAGAATATTTCCCAATAGCATTGGCAAGAAGAACGTCTCCCGATAGTCTTGGCTGTGAGAAGAACACACACACACACACACACACACACACACACACACACTCGTGGAGGCCCATGCCCTGCTGGCTCTGTTCCAGGGTCAGGAAACCATGTCACACCATCTCTTCCACATGGCCAAGCAGGACTCGGCACAGAAGATGGGTAGACTTATATGAGAGATAGTTTCCGTGAAACAATATGAAATGACTTTCCCTTGACTCAATACAACTTTTGTAATTATTAAGTCACAATAACTATAGCTGCCTTCACTGAGCCCACACAAGACCATCTCTAACACCACTATGTCAAATAACGAGGAAATCGCTCATGGAGTCCCATCTTTGATATCTGACTATTAACTACTGATGGACTCGGGGAGAAGGGAAGCCATTGTCTTTCTTTGTGCACCTACTACTATATACACCAGAATTCTATAAATAACTTTTAATTCTTGTTCACAAAAACAGCTCTGGTTAATCTCTTTGTCTCTATTATCTATCTACCTATCTGTCTATCTATCATCTAATCTTTTATCTATCTATCTCAACACACACACTGTCAAGAACTTGAGGAAGATATCTATGTAGAAAAGGTAGGTACTGATAGGTGAAGTAGCTTCTCCCAGAGATAAATGGTTGTTATGCATTGCTTCTATGTAAGAAATTGTCTAAACATAGTATCATTAGTAGTTCAGGTTTCAAATTCAGGTCTTTGATCCACTTGGATTTAATTTTTATGCAGGGTGTTAGATAAGAGTCTAATTTTTATCCTTCTACATATAGACATCCAGTGTTTTCCCCAGCACCAAGAGCTCATGGGGAACCCAGGCCCAAAAGATATATTTACATCACAGTTCCTGTATCCATGTCTCAGGAAACACCATGAAAGAAGAGGCGGAAAGACTGCAAGAACCAGAATACCAGTAAGTCTGTTCTAAAATGGGCCCTTCCTAGATATTGCTACATAAACAACACTGGAATAGCACTGAGTATGCTAATGTGGGAGGGGTAAAGTTTTGCAGACTTCCACTCCTAGACAAAGAAGTATAGGCAAATAATGACTACTTCAAGAAGTAGCTCCTCCAAGAGATGAGACCCTTATTGGTTATCTAATACATAGTGGTCAGCCCTAAAACCATATACACACAAATAACAAAAATGAATTCAGAAGGAAAGAGATATAGGGATTCAAAGGCTGATAGTTGAAAGGAGTTAGAGAGAGGAGAGTTAAAAAGAGTTAAAAACAGAAATTTAAAAATCATTTTAAAATTGTATAAAACAAATGTGATTAAAAAAAGAACAAAATAAACTCAAAATTTGAGTAAAGAAGGAAGAAAAAATAAAGAGAAAAGAAATGGAAACATTTTGTATCATTTTTAAATCTTAGCTCAAAACAAATAAAACCTCAAGCATGAGATCTGAAAATATAAAACTTCCAAAAGACTATAGGGAAAGCCTTTTGGTATTGGACTGGGCAATGCTTTTATTTTATTTATTTTTTTTTTCGGACCTGAGGACCAAACCCAGGGCCTTGAGCTTGCTAGGCAAGCGCTCTACCACTGAGCTAAATCCCCAACCCCTTATTTTATTTTTTATTTCTATGACCTCCAAAGTAAAG
The DNA here is from genome assembly GCF_021556685.1 of Rattus norvegicus. Lineage (NCBI taxonomy): Eukaryota > Metazoa > Chordata > Mammalia > Rodentia > Muridae > Rattus > Rattus norvegicus. The sequence continues at coordinate 10,861,925 of NC_141549.1, read as the reverse complement.
ACAAGAACATTAAATATATGCATATAAAATTGTAACAATCTACAGTTGTAGAGGGCCGCAATAACGTTCGCCACCACTAGATGGCGCTGGCTTCCACTGCGCCCCACGTGGAAGGCCAGGATAGCCTCCGCCATTACAAGATGGCGCTAGCCTTCACCGCGCCAGCCGGCTCCCTTTCAAGAAGTTAACTGTGCGCATGTGCAAGAGTGCCTTTGTGCCAGGTCTTTGCCCACTCCGGGGCGTGCCTTATGAGATCATGGGTAAACAACCAATCAGGTGTGGATGCGCCGCACTAGGGTGTATATAAGCGCGCCATGTTGGCGCGGCGGGCCCTTCCTCTTCTAAGATTAAGGATTTCTATGTACCCGCTTGTTTCTTGCCGGCGGGAAGTCGCGCGCGGGACATTTGGTGCCGAGAACCCGGGACAAAAAAGCCTCATCATCGCCGGTGCCAAGGGAAGCCTCCGTTTCACGGAAGAAATCCAGAAGCTGTGAGTGGGGGTAAGACTCTGAGAGACTATGTTTAGCCTTGATCTGTTCCAGCTCACTCCTTTTCCGGATGCGGCAGGAACCTTTATGGTTGCTCTGGCCGCCCTCGGGTTGTTTCTATTGACCTTTGAGTTTCTAGTTACCGCCAAACAGCATCAGAGGTCGCGTGAGAACTGCCCAGCTGTAACAGCAAAGCGGAGAGCGTTGGGGGAAGGGCGAGGCGGCGCGTCAGAAACAGGGTTAGATAACGAATTAAAGAGCTTAAAGGGAAAAGGTGCACCTAAGAAAAAAAGCCCTTCCAATGCGGAAGCAAGAGGTTGGGGAAAGAACGCCCGGGTGAGGAGAAGGGAGGAGATAAAAGGAACACAGCATTTTGGGAGAAAAATTTTGTCTTTGTGCCTGTTAGAAGTGTGCTTAAGCTCCGGCGCCGGCTCTCGGGACGCCACGTTGTCCGTGTGCTGACGTGACAGCTTCACAGAGTCATACTGATCAGATTTGATAGAAGCAGACCGCCTGAAAATTTATTCAGGAGAATCAAACAAAAGGACATCTCAGTGCCCGTGCACAGATTGATGGAGTTAATGTAATTGGGTTGTGAGTAAAAATATTCAGGGCTGTGTTTCACTTCCATACCATTGGCGAATGTCAGTCGTGCTGCTCATATAATATATCTCAGTATCTTACAGGAATTGGGTTTCAACACGTTGATGGACTAGTCCAGGAATTGAGACAATCCATCGTCCATATCGACTCCACTCGAGTGGTTAGTCACCGTGAACACCATCTGGTTTTTTCCCTCTTTGTCTATTGTTTGTCTCTGGTGCACCAGGATGTCCCCATGTCTGTCAGTGTATGTCTGTGGTTTTTGTTTCTCATTGTTTAAATGTTTTATGTTTCATGTTCAAAAGAAAAAAATGGTAAAAACTTTATCTGCCGGTCATTTACACCTTGATTTGGTTTTAACTCGTTTCAAAAAGGGAACAAATGAATAAAAAACAGTTTCAATCAGGCCTTTAGAGCCCTGCACCTGTAGCTAGGAACATAGGTTAGCTAGAGAAGCTGCCCAGAGGCTAAGCATCTGCACGAGCTGATCTTAAAGGCGCCAGCAGCTTCTCAGCTTCTTTGGTACAAGAGTTGATAGCTGTTTCTCTTAGAGAGATCCCTGACTTATTATTTGACTCAACAGGTGACAAGGTGCTTCTCTTAAAATCATAGCTAAAAGGTAAAAATGGTGTTTGGTCTAAATATTAAAGATATGTGTAGCCACTTCAATTTTGTTTCTCATTGGTTTTAAATGTATAAATATGCTCTACTTGCCTTGGTCATAGATTGTTGGCTTTTTAGTTATTGGATATGATTAAAAAGGTATAATATTGGTAACAGAAAGTTGACATAAAGCTGGTAATCTGGATAGATTCATTTTAGATAACATGTGATGTGGGCCAACCTAGGGAAACAGGTCTAAATTGAGGTAATGTTTTTATGGAATTCTTATTCTAGGAACCAGGCTTCTAGAAGAATTTAGGACAATGTCTCTTTGTTGAGTACTAGAGACTACGCCATCGTGCGTTCATATATAAGAATTGACAGTCAAACTTTGTACTAGTTTGTTGGGGGGTCGAGTTTTGCTTTCCAAAGTTGTGGTTTGCCCTGGAGCTATCGGTATTTTTATGCTAATTTCCACTGCCCTAAGGACAGCTGCCTAGTCACGTACTCAGAACTCAGGTGACCTTGTGGCTGTGTTCTGGTGTTACAAAGAGAACTTAAAGATTGTGATGAAGGATTGCCAGTGTTACATTGACTAATTCAAACTTATTTTCAATTAAAGAAAAATCAAACAGGAAGAGATTGTTACAAGATTTACGAAGGATTGATGAGGTTTTGGAACTTGTGAGAACATTACAGCCAGTTTACTTACTCCAACTGCCATTTCAAGATAGATTTAGAGGATTGATTTTGAGTTTTCATTTCGTGAGCTTGCTTACAGTTTTAGAGAGCCCATAGAGTGATATCATTGAAAATGGCTAATAGCCTTATATTGTATAATTTTGTTGCTTCTTCAGTGTAAGAAGTTAGAACTAAAATCTTTCAATGTATATGGAAATTGTTACTACAAACCTTTGCTCTCAAAATGAGCTTTGATATTTGGGGAGTAGCTGTTACACTACTCCAGATAAGAATATTTGAAGCTAATTTTAAGCTTCTAAGGATATGTTAATTGGCTAAGTACCTCACCCTACCAGAGGACTTAGGTCTTTGTTATGCACATTGGAGATAAAGCTTCAGCTGTGTTAGTACAGAGTTGTGGACTGGAGTCATAGAAGTATTTTGAAAAGAAACCTGGTAAAACATATCTTATTCCAAACAACAGTTAATTGATTATTACAAAATACTGATATTTGGCCTATTACATATACAAATTTTTCAGACAAAATTGATAATTTTACTCTTTACATGCTTTTGTACTTCCTGTATATTTGTGCATACAACCCATAGGAAATGCGCTTAGTGTATTTATAGGTGGTTCATCTAATGAAAAGGCTACATGTATGATTGGATCACTTGTTTATTCTCTTGAGTTTCTATTGCTTCAACACAGATTATTAAATTCCGTAGTTTAGCCACTGTTTTTAAATCAAACTTTCAATTCACATACTGATAGCCAATGTGTGGCTTGTGGTTTACAATTGATTTCAATTACTTAATGCTTTATTAGAGACAAGTTTTCTACTTAAAATCAGTGAGTGATTTCAGGGTAAATTGTCTGACAACTCACTGTCCTTTCAGTGCTCTGGCTCAGACAACTAAACAAAACCATAGACCCAGCTCTTTGAAAATGGTAATGGAGTTGATAACACACCCTCACGAAAAGAGGAAGACTCCATTTGCTTGTTTTCAATTCCCTGCCTCACCCTGCCAGCTCAGGGATTTCTAGTAAGACTGAATCTGGACAATATTTATAAGATTCGACATTTCTAATTAATGCTTATGTTTAGGTAAATAAAGTTTGTGAGGTGCTAGAGAAATGGCTTAGTGGTTAAGAGCACTAAGTACTGTTCCTTTATAGGACATTTAAGAACTCAAACTGGATTGCCTGGGCTCTTTAGCAAGGGAAGACAATGATACCAGACAGATTATAGGCCTTACACAGGAACAATTAGTCAAAAAACTCATTCTTTATATATCCAAAATAATAATGCTGGAGACAATAATTTGGTATACAAGTCAATTTATAAATACTAGTGCTCAGTGTCCTCAATTTAATCCTCGAGGACTTACCTTAATAAATAATACCTTTACTATATCTTAATAAATAAAAAGGGGGAGTTATCCCTGTATGCTAAATAATGCTCCTTTTATTTCAATTTTAAAATTCTGGATGCCAAAGTTTATGGCACCCTACAACTAGGCATACTTCTGCCTAGGTGAAATAGAGAGATCCACTTATTGACTTGATCCTGTCCAGATATTTTATATGGGGAAGAGGCAATGTTTGTGTTTTTTCTACAGGATGCTACAAGAGTGTGCCAGCTGCCTGAGTGGTTGCTAAGACTTGCTGATCCTGGTTGCATAAAGATTCAGCTCTCCTGGTTCGGGTCCCTGGAGTCATCCCTCTGCCCTGAGAGGAAGATGAAAGATTCCCCTTCATCCTTTGTCATCACAGAGATTTTGCTGTTGCTGCAGTCAGTGTTACCACTGCGTGTGTCCCGTCCCACTATGGCCTGCTCTCTGACCCTCTGTACACTGCTGCTTGCTGGAGAAGACTGGACTCCAGCCTTTGCTGCCCCCTTCATTTCCCTGGTGACTCTTGCTGCCTTAACTGGTAACTGGTGTTGTCATTTTACAGACTATAGCTCCACAAGAAAGCCACCTGCGTAAAGCTACAGTGGACTGGAGAACTCTGTCCTGGTTATACAGATCTCAGAAATGGTTCCATTGCCTGCTGGTTGTTCCAGAGAAAAATGACTGACCCTGAACTGTCCTGGAAAAGACCTTGACACTTTCGCTGCTATTGTAGCAGCCATTACTGCTGCAGACATTGTGTCTGCAGTGTCTGGAGTTATCCTCCCCCAATCTATTGTTAGATAAGTACAGTGGGTGAACTTTCTGGAGTAGTTACTAACAATTGGGAATTCTAAATTTTATTATAGGAGCGGCTTGACTACGGCCCTTGGTGGTAACAGCTGAGGAGGACCAAATGAGGTGCCCACTACTTATCGGGAGTGGCTCTGTCTGGTGCAGCCCTATGCTGTGGATCAGTGTTCATACTATGGTTGGTTTGCAAACTCAGATCTCAACAGAAACGTGACAAGGCCGTTATCACTCAAGCACTTGTGGCCATTGTACAAGGGGCCTCTCCTGGAATTTGGTTATCTTGCTCAGGATTTACTCTGTATCTGAGTTCCCTGCTCCTGCACCCCATGGATCTGTGGATCCATTGCACTGGGAGGAGAGGGACTCTCTCTGTATCTGAGTTCTCTGCTCCTGCACCCCATGGATCTGTGGATCCATTGCACTGGGATGAGAGAGACTCATTGTTCCTTTGATCAGCCCTTCCACATCTCTGAGGTTTCCTCATTGCACGCGATAGGGTGATCATGACTGCTATAAAATAATATAAATTATAAGGGTGAGATGTAGAGGGCCGCAATAACGTTCGCCACCACTAGATGGCGCTGGCTTCCACTGCGCCCCATGTGGAAGGCCAGGATAGCCTCCGCCATTACAAGATGGCGCTAGCCTTCACCGCGCCAGCCGGCTCCCTTTCAAGAAGTTAACTGTGCGCATGTGCAAGAGTGCCTTTGTGCCAGGTCTTTGCCCACTCCGGGGTGTGCCTTATGAGATCATGGGTAAACAACCAATCAGGTGTGGATGCGCCGCACTAGGGTGTATATAAGCGCGCCATGTTGGCGCAGCGGGCCCTTCCTCTTCTAAGATTATAATAAAGTTGGTCACAGTAAGGATTTCTATGTACCCGCTTGTTTCTTGCCGGCGGGAAGTCGCGCACGGGACATACAGTTCTTTACTACAGAAGACAATCTATAGAAGAAATCAAAGAGCCTGTGGAGTGATAGAAAATATCTGAAAACCATGGATCTAGTATTATGTTAAACTATATAAACAAAAAACTACTCCACAGTGAGAAAACAAGTAGCTGGATTTATATACAGCCCAAGGACTTTGCATTGTGACAGTTCTTTAATCCCAGCAGTCATGAGGCTGAAACAAAAAGACGGCAAATTTGAGGCCAATCTGGGCTAAAAAACACCTTGTCTCAAAATCAATAAAATGTTTGAGTGACCTGAATAGATTATTTTCCAAACATACATTGCCCATATGTATATAAAAGTTAAATGTTCAATAGTATTCATTTTCAAATGAATGAAAATCAAAACCTACCTATTACAATGGCTGTTTGTGCATTGTTAATAAGAATATAGATTAGTATAAAAATACGGAAGAGTGCAGAGAGTCCTCATAAAGGACACCTAGAAATTCTATATGATCTTCTAACCTGAATTCTCAGTTTATGACTAGAGGAAATGAGGTTACTATCTAGAAGAGACACTGGTATTCCCAGGTCTATTGCAACATCTTTCACTGTGGCCAAGATAGGAAATCAACCTAAAATATCCTCTATGGATGGATTGTTAAAGTGATCATAATACAAACGATGATAGGCAAGACAGTGATACAACTCCCATGTTACTCAGCACTTAAAACAAGGAGCCACTGTTGTTTCTAATAACCTTGAAGTTGTTAAGTGAAAAACAGACAGACAACAGGCACAGGAAGACAAATATCTCTTCTTGATCTCACTTACATGCAGTCTTCAAACGTCTAACTCATGAAAGCAGAGTGGAATGGCGACTGGAAGGGACCAGGTGTAACTGGAAATAGATTTTCATTACAGCGTGATATGTTCAGGAGGTCTCATGAACATTGTGGTGGCTATAGCTAATGGCACCAGACTTTATACTTGAAACTGCTTGGACTTTAACACATGTCCACATGGTAATCAGGAGAACTGACAAGTGTGGTATATCGTTTAGCTTTGTTATAGCCATAAATTGTATGGTCAATGGGAAGAATAGCCTTTCTCCTTGGATGTGCTGACAGCTTTACATTTATACAGTGTTTCTGGCAGATATGGTTTGGCTGGTAAACAGTTCTATGTGAAGGATTAATCCTTTCCAAACGAATGTTAAAATTGTTTACTTCAAATTTTCTTTTCATAAAAGGAAAGACATTCATGTAGTTCAAATTAAATAAATTAAAAAAAAAAGACTTTAACAAATACTCCCAATCTGTTGCCTAGCCACCGAGCCTGTATCTGGTAGTAGTGAGTAGTTCTATTTAAAAACACTGAGATACAAAGCCTGCAAATCTTCATAGCATAGCTTCCCACGTTTTTTCGGGTCTTGGTGTTTGGTCTCAGTCTGGGTAATCACATCCTTCTCATTAGGTAGGAGCGCCTTGCTGAGAGCCTTTACCCCCACACTCACAGTAGTACTTGCAGTGTTTGGCCTCACCTCTCCCCAAAGCACTTTTGCTTTTAGACTGTTATCCCCATAGAGGCAGAGGTAGGTCTCCTGCCCGGTGTTGTATCTAAATTACTCTCAACAGAGGCCGTGCTACCCAACAAACAGTGCTTGGAAGAGTAAATGAACAAAAAGGCCCCTTCAACCCAAACTTCAATCCAAATACAAAATCTCATGTAAAATTGGTTATGCACCAGAAGAGGAAACAAAAGACTGTAAAAGTTTTAGGAAGGAGACAATCTTCCAGGTCTTAGACCAGGGCAAGACTTGACCTCAAAAGCATGACTAACTTAGGAAAGCACATGTTCTACGTTAAACCTCATCAAAATTAACATCTTTACTCTGCAATCCAGCTAAGGGGTCGAAAAGGCAGGCTACAGAGTGGAATAAAATGGTTGGAAATCATATATCAGACAGAGAAATACACTTAATAAAGTATGTAAAAGTAGGTACATAGAAAACACTCGAGAAACCCTCCAAAGCAGGATTTAAGCAGTCCGATTAGAAAAGAAGTAAAATACAAAAACTGACATTTTACTGACAAGGACGCATAAGTAAATATGCATGTTGATAAAGTATTTGTGATTGCTCATTAGGAAAATATAAACTTAAACCACAACGAGACATCACAACAAGATACCTCAGAATGAAGGAATAAAAGGTGGAAACAACACCACATGCCAACGGAGTTTCTCATAAAATTCATCATTCAATTGCCGTACAACCTGGCAACTGCACTTACATGGTGATCACATGTAAATGAACGCTTCTGTTCATGCAAGAACCTACAGAAATGTTCATAATAGCATTATTCATAATTGCCAGCATTTACCTGGGAGCAGCCCAGATAAATGAGCAGTCCATTGAGCAGATGCCTAACAAAATGTCCTACATAGAAAGCACGCATCAGAGAGAAGCAATGAACTATGAAGACAGCAACAGCCTGGAAGAGTGCGTGAGGAATCGGGCTGACTGAAAAAGACCCAGTCAAGGTGCATATTCCTTCATACAGGATATTTAATGGAAAATCTGAATAAAACCAGTCAATATCAGTATCAGTATCAACACCTGATTTTAATGCAATAGTACTAGTTTCCCTAAATGTTGCACTGGGAAGAACTAGGCTGAGCCTAGGAGACCTCTTTGTGTCAATTCTTATAACTGCATCTGAATCTAAGTCATCTCAGTAAAAATATCAATTTCATAATGATATCAGATAGTATCAAATTGAGTCTCGAAACCTCATCAAGGAATTTGAACTCTTAAATAGGCAGATTGGAGCAAAAGGAATAGGGTGAAACAGAACACTGCACAGATGGGTGGATAGAAAAAAAACCAATATGCTAAAGAGAAAATCGTGAACTAAAACAGGATGGCAGGACGCCACAGCAGAGACCAGGGGAGAGGCCATGTTGGAACCACTGTGCTACCCAGCTAAGTTCAGAAAAGACCCAGACCTGCTCTCACCTCCGCGTGTCAGCTCTTTTTACACGCTTGCTTTGCACCTTGGTTCTTTTAGTAATTTGCACTGCATTTGAGAATCTGATCATGATCAAGACACTTTCAAAAGTAACTCCATGACATGAAATATATTCTTGCATTGTAGAATTTTAATTTTTTTCAAAAATGAAGGAAGAGAATCATACCTGAAATGATATTTTAATTAAATATGAAAGAATTCACTCTTGATAAAACTGTTATACTTTTATAAATATAAGCAAACTAAATAATTGGCGTGTGTGTGTGTGTGTATGTGTGTGTGTGTGTGTGCGCACGCGCATGTGCGTGTGCGTGGGTGCGCGCGTAGGCGGGCACATGCACACGCCTGTGTGTGTGTGCATGTTTTCACATGTTTACCTTGGCATGCATGTAGAGATCAGAAGACAACTTGAGGGATCTGGTTCTTTCTTTCCACATGTAAGTGCCACAGATTGAATTTAGGTCATCGGCTTTGGCATTTGCCACCTTTACCAACTGTGTCTTTCCCAGAGCCCAATTAGCAAGTTTTTAAAAATAATTTAAAGATTTTTGAACATCTGAAAATATATTAGACTTGTGATTTTCATTAATTTTAAGTGAATGTTGATAAAATTTTGATTAAATTAGTTTATTTTCTAGTTTAAAGTATCTGAGGAAATTTAATTTGTTAATTCTAGTGTTTCAGTTCATTGCTTTTATAATTAATGTTTAAATGTTCAGACAGATATAATTTAATTTACACACGAATGTAGTTATGACTAAAATAAGACACTTGATCAGAGTCCTGTAAATTATCCCCTTCATCCATCTGCAGAACCTATGTGTCTGCCTGGTGAGAGCATCCTTTCTGAAGCCTTTCACCGCTGACAGAGATCAAGGAAGAGCAGACTTACCTTACGGGGCTGTCCATCCTGGACACTGTGAGGAAAGCAGCAAGGTTGGCTGTGTAGGAGGAACATACAATGAGCGTGAAGAGCCACCAGCTGCCCATCACGATGCGCATGGCCACAGAGTTCACCGAAGACTCACCACCTACAGAATGCAGAGGGATTAACCTTACCTGCCTCTCACCCAACAAGAGGAGGCCCTCCTTGGTCAAGGTCAAAGACTGATGGCACGTGTTCATAGGACATTATATTTTTTAAGGAAATGCCCTTCAAACCACCAATATTGGGAAAGGCCAGAGGATGATAAAAGTCCACCCCTAACCCACAGAGATTAGAATCCAGTGATGAGACATTGGTCATAACACCAAGGATATTCTATCTCATTATGGGAAGAACTGTCAGGGCTGGTGCCTAATAGAATGCACTTATTCTGTAAATAAAGGATTTCTTCCTATCTGGACGCTTTCCTGTTTTCTTTTAATCCAGAAAAGTAAGATTGCCCGTATCACTTTTATTAATATCCGGCCCTCACTGGATGATCCCACACACAACCAGGACTTACAGAAAGCATTGCATGTAGCTTTCCCTGAGAAGCTACCTCTTCGTGCCCTTTATTTCTCTTTGGACCCTTAAGTGGAAGTTGAAGAAAGCCCCCCCCCCCATTCTCCTTCTATAACCTTGAAAAGCTTTTGCTATGATACACGTAGGGTGGAGATTCACATGAAGACATTCGTAATTTGTGATTTCTGGTCAAAGTTGCACAATCCTGAAACTCACCACTGGAGAGAAGTGCTATCAGGCCCCTGGAAGGCAGGAGGCATCATATTTCAAGAACTGCTTACAGATGGCTGCACTGTGTTGATTTTTGTTCTGAGTTCCATTTGACAACCTCATGTGCATAACAATCACTCTAACGTGGGAGGGGAAGAAAACGCACTGAAGTCCAAAGTTAATTTTATCTAAAATAGAGAATCAGGATTGGCAGTTGAGATTTTCTGGCTTTATTTAATCTCTACCTGGTATTGCTTGGAAAAACAGAGTGCAGCTTGATACGGGCACTGTCCTGAGATCAAATAAAATCACATTTAAAATGACTTTTGTGGTATGCATCTGAGAATTTTGCCAAAGAATGAGCTTTTTCTGGTTCCCAGGTCTATTCGGACAGCAGAAAACTGGAAATGTACCTTGCTGGACAAAGGCTCCATAGACGATCCAGATGGCACTGTGCAAAGTCGCAGAAGCTGAGGGCCGAGGCTGGGTGGCACTCTGAGACCTTACAGCCTGTATCCGATTCAACACGAATATGAGCACACCCACCACGGGAATGGCTGCAGCAATGCAGGCCCACACCGCAAAGTCAAAGGGGGCGAAAAGGGAGAAGATGCTGATTTTCTCCTCCGGCTTCTTGATGAGGATCCCCACTGAGTAGTCCATGTATCGCTTGCTGAAGTCCACAACGCTCTCTCTCTCCGGGGTGATGGTAATAGCAGAGATGGCCAAGTCTGCTCTCTGAAAGTCAAAGAAGTTCATGACAGGTGACCTTGAGCTCTTTGATGCTTTCCACCCTAGATCAAGGTCCACCTTCTACCCATTTCAAAGATCTGCTCAGAGGCAATGGGTTTGACAGCTGAGAAAGCAGAGAACAAAAGAAAAACCCAAAACCAGGCTGTCTACTACCCACACTTCTTACAGATATCTCTCCCTGGACCTAGAAATGACTTCTATTCTTAACCTGTGGGTCAAGACCCTTTATGGGGAGTTGAATATTTGATATCTTGCAAATCATGTATTTACATTATGATTCACAACTAGCAAAATTACAATTTATGAATTAGCAACAAAATGGTTGGGGGTCACCACAACATAAGGAACTGTGGCACAGCATTAGGAAGGCTGAGAACCACTGTCTAAGACAATAAAATTCAGTGAAGTATTTTCACTTTCTATGAATTACACCTGCTCATTTTCCTATCAGTCTACCTACCAAACTCTCTCTTCTGTTCTTTCTTCCTGTGTTCTGGTCAAAAGTACCATAATACTGAAACACAGCACCAAATAGAAGTGTAATCCAAAAGAGCACATGGCCCTCCACTTCCTGCCAAGGACACCCTTCTTGGTTCAAGGTTAAACTGCATCCTCCTTGTCTGGCAAGGGCATAGATTCATGCCATTTCCCCAGCAAGCTTCTTCAACTTTCATTACTCCAGATCAATTGGCTCTACTTCTAAAATACCTCAAAAGTTAAATGACTGTACAACTGTACTCAATCTCAAAAATATATTCATTTTCATTGATTTTTAAAGTTTTTATTTATTATTTGTGTGTGTATATATCTGGAGAGACAGAAAGACAATGAAAAGAAAGAGACAGAGAGGGGTACTGGCAGGTACAGGTATGGAGGCCAGAGGACCACTTCATCTATTGCTTCACTCCTACCTTTACATGGGTTCTAGAAGTTAAACGTTGGTCCTCTGTCTTGAACAGCAAGTATTGTTACTTCCTGAGCCATCTTGCTGCCTTTCTTGTTTTATGTATATACTTTAAGCCAAGGTAATATCCTCAAAGAATAGAGGGACCGCATGTTACTCTTAAGACCCGAAGACGTGTTGGCTGATTCTTCTTATAGTCAGGCAGAGTCTCTCAGGACATGCCATATTATAACCTGAAAACCATCTTCCAAGACTGCATTAAAATGAACTGTTTTGTGAAGGTTAAGAGAATGGGCAGAACGTAATGGGACCTCTAATCCTCCTGTGAACACAGGGGCTGAGATGTGCAGTCAGCACCCTGACCTTGCCTCAAGGAAGCTACAAAAAGAGGGACGTTTGAGAGTGACCAATTAAGACTGCGTATCTTACCTCTAAGCTCGAATAGAGAAAATGTACACAGAAGGATTTTATAAGGTTTAATGGGCCAGCTCGAAGGCAGAGATAAAATCAGGGTCCTACGTTGAATTCTAACAACGTAGAATAACATGGGGAGATTGTTGAAGCTTACCCATACCAGAGCGTGCTGGGTTTCTGTTGCCCTTCTCAAGAACCAAGGATCAAGCAGTCTCTTTTGAGGTTGTGGGAGTTTGCGGAATATTTGACATCTGAGGAATAGGGCCTCTGAGAGGCTCAGCAAGTCAGGATCCTGCTACCAACCCTGCCAACCAGAGTTTGGTCCATAGGACCCATATGATAGAAGAGAAGAAATGACTCTTGCAATTCCTCTGGACTCCACATGAACTCAGTGATGTGTATTTAAGTGCACATGTGTGCGCACACACGCGCGCGCACACACACACACACACACGGTAATAAAGAATAATGTTCACAAAATATTTAAAGAGCTGTAAAAGAGATTAAATTGGAGCACGGGAGGTAGCATAAGATGGATGGGGAATTTATTTATGGAGCAAGATCCAGAGGAGGCAAACTGAAATCAACTTAAAATTCATGGACTTCCTGTGACTGGAAGAGATAGTCCCCCATTAGTGATGGAGGCCCTGTACTTATAAGCATGTGTGTTATAGGAAGTAGAAATTTTACCTAAAGTTTCAACTTATTTCCAAAATACATAAGGATAACTTGATTTTCCTTTGAGAGGGAACAAAAGTTACCAGGTATCTTGAGGCCAAAAAGAAAATGTGTGGAACCTCTCTTAGGGTTGTAGCCATGACATCTGGCAAAGGAAAATGGGGACACAATTGAAGATAGAAAGTACACTCATGCATATATTAATCTGTACAGACCTCTAGATTTCATGTAGAAACTTGACTGTACACATTGAGGATAGATAATAAAATGGATGCAAGATTTTAATATATTAAATTAATCAAGAACGCAGGAAATCATATGAATGAAGTGCGTGAGGGTTCCTCTGGATGATCACAAAAGGGTACACAGGGTAGGAAAGGCTACAGTGTCAGAGGGGTGCAGAAATATTCAAGAGTGAAAAATCTCACATATGTATGCCAAGTGGAGAGCCACACACCAGGAAGCCACTTGATATATCTCCATGTGTACACAGTACACTGCAGCCATGTAGCGCAGTGCTTCTCAATCTGTGGATTGCAGCCCCAACAGGGGTCACATTTCAAATATCCTGCATATCAGATATTTACATTAGGGTTTATAACAGTATCAAAATTGCAGTTATAAAGTAGCAACGAAATAGTTTTATGGTTGCGGTCACCACAACATGAGGAACTGTATTAGAGGGCTGTACCGTTAGAAAGATTGAGAGCCACTGCTTCAGAAGAAGCAAGGAGACTAAGGGGTAAGAGTAAGAACGGAATTAACTATAACTGCATATGAGTGACCACAATGGGATAATGGAAGTGCTTAGAGAACAGATTACAGTGGTGCTTATACAACCTCGGTACAATTCCTAAATATCATTGAAACTAAGATTTAAACTGGGCAATTTTTATAGTATCTAAATTCTACTACAACAAAGTTTCTTTTACAATAAAAGTTTAATGAAACTGGCAAAGTAATAGGCCTAGTGTCTTCCTACATTAGTTTAGAAAATAAGATTTTGTTTTATGAGAAAAAGACACACACACCCTTAAATAATCAGAAGAACAACAGGTCATGGTCGTGAAGTAGCAGAGAAGGTGGCCTGCAAGATGCTAATGTGATACAGGGGAATATTTACACTAAAGATAACTCGTGTGACAAGAGACTGTGGGTCTAAGTTTGTCCACGGCAATGTCAGGAATTTTTAAGGCCATTGGGAGCAGTAATATAACAGAGGGAGTCACCATTGTAACAGAGGCCATGAAATAACAGGGATAAGAGTATGAGAGGATGAATCACCTTGATGCTGTAAGTTTCAATGAGGAATTGGTCTGCAGTCAGGAGGAAACATTACAATGTAAAATTGTTATGTGAAAGTATGGGGATGCCACACCTTCAGCACACGAGGCTGACATGTGACCGTGACCACTCACATTTACACACCCACATTTGCATGCACACACTACACTTGTAGTCTGTGAGATATGGAAGAACAAGCACTTAGTAGAACTCCTTAGGGAGGAC